>NC_136971.1:40465165-40502665 GCF_032717465.1 Coenobita brevimanus
TTAACAAAAATTCGGTTCATTCTATAATGATGTAATCTATTACTTTCCCGGGTTTCTCTGTCGTGAGGGGAACAGAGATACATGCTTGAGGAGAGGGTGCATGGTGGCCAGGGATAGGGTGTCCGTCTGTATGTCTGTCTCTTATAATACACAAATGTTTGGGAAAATCAAACATTAAACTTAATTATGTAAAAAATAATTGTACTGAATCTGACTGGGAATACAAACAAATGCAGATTTTTTAAAGCTACTGTTGCCTATGAAGGTAATGAAAATGTGTATGTACATTATATATATTGAGAATAGCATGTATTGACCCCAGTGTGTGTGTGTGTGTGTGTGTGTGTGTGTGTGTGTGTGTGTGTGTGTGTGAGTGTGTGTGCGCGCGCTCACACAAAACATATTAGAAGACAAGCTAAGCGTATTCTAGGGTCAGGTTGTATATTAGTAGATGAGGTAATGAAGGGCATGGTGTACACTGTAGACTGTGACACTGTAGTAGATGGTGGGAAAAACATTCCAGCCTTCACAGAACCTCGGAACCACCTCGCTTCCTCAACGTCTGAATTCCCGCCACAGTCGCTGACTGTTGTTCGTATGCATCCAGTCGCGACTTTACTTAGTTTTGTTGTCAGTGTCGTTCAGGTTTATCTCTAGTAATTTAAAAGGCACATATTTATCATTAAAGATATCATTGCTTTAATTTGTATCTGTATATTCCGGTATCTAACAAATCAATGAGGTGCCTTGGTTGGAATACAAAGTCAATTTGGTGCACGTTCAAACACAACGGAAATCCACCAAGCACCGCCCGAGTGCATCGCGCAGTGTTACCAAATCCACCTGTCCTCGGCTGGCAAAATCAGTGCGTCAGACTCCCTGGAACCGTTTATAGTTGACCTTTGGCAGTCATTATGGTGACTTTGACCTTGACCCCGAGTGCCCATTTTCTCAAACTCGTCCAAGATTTTGGCCACATCTTGATACCCTGAAGGTTTCATGTTGATAGCTCAAGCCGTTCATGAGATGTAATGGTAACACACACACACACACACACACACAGACGCTGGCAAAAACATCATCGCTGATAATAACAAAGAAGTAGTGTTATTCAGTAAGGTAAACAGAGTAGTGGCATTAACAGTAGTGGTGGTAACATAGCTGGAGTGAGAACTGTGGTGGTATTGGTAACATTTTTGGTATTAACACCATTTGTGTCAACCAAGTAGTGGTGTTAGTGGCAGTGGTGTCAGCTGAGTCGTGGTGTTGGTAATATTGTTGCCAACAGTGTTATGCTAACAGTACTGGTGTTGACATAGTACCTTTGTCAGTAGTACTGGTGTTAACAAAATAAGGGTGTTAATAGTAGTGGGGTTAGCAATGTAGTGGTAACCTGTGTTGTTTTACCCCAGGCTGCCAGATGACCCATGTGCCAAAGCAACCCAAGTATATATCCCTGACACTCCAGTCTGGCCAGGAGGGCGGGCACACCACACACCAGGCCCAGCTGGTACACAACGCACCTTCACACAATGAATCCTGGTACCTTCGCGTTGGTTTCTATGACCAAGAGGGTAACCACACAGGAGCCAAATTTGACATATTCCACCTACCTGCCATTAATGCTACTCTTGATCACGTGTATATCAGGTGTGAGAAAAGCGGCGAGACGACGACCCATGTAGCTGACCCCTGGACCACCCTCCACCCCTCACTCACTCACTCCCTCACGATCCAGGTCAGTAGGGGTTGGGGTATGTGGTGGAGGGAAGGAGGATCAGGTACAACAGGATGGTGGGGATACAGCCAGGGTGGGGAAAGGGTTGGGGTATGTGGTGGAGGGAAGGAGGATCAGGTACAACAGGATGGTGGGGACACAGCCAGGGTGGGGAAAGAGGGGGGGGTTGAGGAGAATGTTTAGGTGGTGGTGGTGGAGGATGGAAGGTTGGGTGTTGGTGGTGAAGATTGGATGGGGGAGGGGGAGGGGGTGGTTGTGTAGGGGGTAAATTACTGGCTGGGAGAGGGTAAGCATTGGGGAGGGGGAAGAGCGGTGGTGGGGATAGGGTGGGGGTGTAGGTTTATGCTGGTGAAGAGGGTGAGGAATAAATGGTGGTTGGGATGAGAATAAGGTGGTGGTGGGGTTGGGGTAATGGTTGGGGAGGGGGTAAGGTAGTGGTGGGGTAGGGGTAATGGTTGGGGAGGGGGTAAGGTGGTGGTGGGGTTGGGGTAATGGTTGGGGAGGGGGTAAGGCGGTGGTGGGGTAGGGGTAATGGTTGGGGAGGGGGTAAGGTAGTTGTGGGGTAGGGGTAATGGTTGGGGAGAGGGTAAGGTAGTGGTGGGGTAGGGGTAATGGTTGGGGAGGGGGTAAGGTAGTGGTGGGGTAGGGGTAATGGTTGGGGAGGGGGTAAGGTAGTGGTGGGGTAGGGGGTAAGGTAGTGGTGGGGTAGGGGTAAGGTAGTGGTGGGGTAGGGGGTAAGGTAGTGGTGGGGTAGGGGTAATGGTTGGGGAGGGGGTAAGGTAGTGGTGGGGTAGGGGGTAATGGTTGGGGAGGGGGTAAGGTAGTGGTAAGGGGTAGTGGTGGGGTAGGGGGGTAAGGTAGTGGTGGGGTAGGGGGTAAGGTAGTGGTGGGGTAGGGGTAATGGTTGGGGAGAGGGTAAAGGTAGTGGTGGAGTAGGGGTAATGGTTGGGGAGGGGGTAAGGTAGTGGTGGGGTAGGGGTAATGGTTGGGGAGGGGGTAAGGTAGTGGTGGGGTAGGGGTAATGGTTGGGGAGGGGGTAAGGTAGTGGTGGGGTAGGGGTAATGGTTGGGGAGGGGGTAAGGTAGTGGTGGGGTAGGGGTAATGGTTGGGGAGGGGGTAAGGTAGTGGTGGGGTAGGGGTAATGGTTGGGGAGGGGGTAAGGTAATAAAAGGTATGTTTGTAAAGGCATAAGTGTACAACTGCTAAACATTTGTTCCATTTATTCATGAACTTGTCCTATTTTATCTGTGGTAAAGGCTAAGTTAATGGCAGTGGTTAGGTACAGTGGAAAGCAATGTGGCATCAGTGCTGGCAAGGAGTAATATAATGCAGGGCACTTTTTGGCCTAGAAACACTATAGCGTTACTCCTTTTTATTTTTTTTTAAATTTATGAGTGGCTTTGTAGTTCTCTCAGTTTCGTTGCATGCCATTGTTTGGTCGTCTGCTTACGGTGTTTTACAGTAATTTAGTGCCTCTCTAGTTATTTTTTTTCTATTGTATTTTAGTTTTTCTTGCATTCATTTTTCTCTCGTCTGATACTCTTACAACACCTTATCCCCTATATTAATACACCATAGCTGATGTATTGTAGTGTATTGTATTCTCACTGTTAGTATCATTGTATTCGTCAGTAATCAGCCTAATTCACCCTTCGGCGTGCAATTTGGACATTTTGTAAGCTCCTGGAAGCTGACAGTATTACGGGAAGCTGGTGATGCACTGCTTAGCACATTATTTTAACTGGCAAATGTAAGAGCCTGAGTCTGATTTTTGTGCCAGACACTTGTACAGTGTTTGTTTACCCAGCAGTACAGCTGAGGCCTCCATGTCAAACTGAGTGTTGTGGGTGGTATTGCTGACGCAGACTGGCACTCGGCAAAACTTTGGTGGTCCCTCTGCATGACTGTCATTTACTCGATAACCATTACCTTAACCACACTTCTTCGTTGATAGGCCACCATTTTAAAGTGTCTGCCATTTACCCATGATCATGAGTGCTTTGATGTTGCAGGTGAGCCCAAAATGGATTGCTCTGTATGAAAAAACCTATGGACAGACGAATGTCGTACACCAGCATAACTGCAGTCAAGATCTGGAAGACTTCCCAGAACTGTGGCTTGGTGCAGTATGTCAAGGTGTCCATGACTGTGGGTCCTTCAGTTCCTTCTGCAAGGAAGGTTAGACTCAGCAGTCTGTTGAAGACATACACAAAAAACTGTGTTCTATTATTTTCTTGTCATTCTTTCTACCCATCTTTACTGTATTGTGTTTATGCAATGTTAAAGATTTATCTGACTTTTTTGTGCTAAGAAGTTCCATCCTGTGCTGTGTTACTCAGGTATTCAGTAGTTACCAGGTATTATTACTGAATTACCTTGACTATCCATTCATCTGTCCAGCAGTCTATCTATCTCCCCCTCTATATATCACCTTATCTTTTTGTAAACACACACCGGTAAAGAGATATACAGGTACAGAGAGAAAGAGATGCATGGATGGATGGATGGACAAATAGGTGGACAGATAGGTTATAAGACAGACAGAATGCTAGACAGACAACAGAAGACTAGAATGATAGATGGATTGACAGCTAGAAGGCTTGAAAGACAGACAGACAGAGGGCTTGAAAGATAGATAGACAGACAGACCAGCTAGACAGACAGAGGGCTTGAAAGATAGATAGACAGACAGACCAGCTAGACAGATAGACAGAAGGCTTGAAAGACAGACAGACAGAGGGCTTGAAAGATAGATAGACAGGCAGACCAGCTAGACAGATAGACAGAAGGCTTGAAAGATAGAAAGATATAATGCTAGAAAGATATATAGACAGACAGACCAGTTAGACAGATAGACAGAAGGCTTGAAAGACAGAAAGATAGACAGACAGAGGGCGAGACAAATAGACAGAAGGCTATAAAGATAGATAAATAGACATACCGAAGGTTAGAAAGATGGACAGATAGAGAGACAGAAAGAAGGCTAGAAAGAGAGATAAACAGACAGGAGGATAGAAAGATAGATAAATAGACGGGACAGAAAGATAGATAGACTGACAGAAGGCTAGAAAGATAGACAGACGGACACACAGAAGGCTAGAAAGACAGATAAATAGACAGGAGGATAGATAGATAAATAGACAGAAGGACAGAAAGATAGATAGATAAATAAACAGAAGGATAGACAGATAAATAGACAGGATAGAAAGATAGATAGAAAGAAGACTAGAAAGAAAGACAAGTAGACAGAAAGAAGGCTAGAAAGATAGATAAACAGACAGAAGGATAGAAAGACAGATAGACAGACAGGAGGGAGGCTAGAAAGATAGACAGACAGACAGACAGAAGGCTAGGAAGATAGACAGATGGACAGACAGAAGGCTAGAAAGATAGATAGACAGACAGATGGCCAGATAGACAGACAGAAGGCTAGAAAGATAGATAGACAGACAGATGGCCAGACAGACAGACAGGAGGGAGGCTAGAAAGATAGACAGACAGACAGACAGAAGGCTAGGAAGATAGACAGATGGACAGACAGAAGGCTAGAAAGATAGACAGATGGACAGACAGAAGGCTAGAAAGATAGACAGATGGACAGACAGAAGGCTAGAAAGATAGATAGACAGACAGATGGCCAGATAGACAGACAGAAGGCTAGAAAGATAGATAGACAGACAGATGGCCAGATAGACAGACAGACAGAAGGCCAGACAGACAGAAAGCCAGAAAGGTAGACAGACAGAAGGCCAGAAAGATAGACAGATAGAAAGATAGAAAAATAGATAGATAGAAAGACAGACAAACAGACAGAAAGACAGAAGGCTATAAAGCTAGATAGATAAGTAGGTAGATAGGTAGAGAGTGGCCTGTGACTGGAGACTCATGGTGACAGCAGTGTGTGGGTCAGTGGTGTGTGCAATAGTGGTGTGTGCAATAGTGGTGTGTGCAATAGTGGTGTGTGCAATAGTGGTGTGTGCAATAGTGCTCCACCACTGTCACATCTTACCTCTGATATTCTATGCCATCAAATCGTCCAAACAAGCCGTGAACAACGCGGTGTGTTCAGTTCCCTGTGATATTTGGCCATACTTACCTAGAGGTACAGGTACCAGCATACCCACATTGTACAGCCCCTGGCAGGGTACAAAGCCCTGCCTGTGTGTACACGTGTGGTACTGCTGGTTTGTTCCATGTGCCGCTTCCTGAACACTTAGCCTGAATAATTTAATATACATTGTTATCCCTTTATTCATGACACATGCAAATGTTTATAGCACTTTCTACGCAGTGGCTGTCAACTGCCAATGCCCACCCTTCCTATACCCACTACCTTAATACCCCTCCCCTACCATCCCCCTTATGCCCTCTGCCCCCACCAGTCCCTCCACTGTACCCCATACCCCCCTCCCCTACCATCCCCCTTATGCCCTCTACCCCCACCAGTCCCTCCACTGTACCCCACACCCCCCTCCCTCCCCTACCATCCCCCTTATGCCCTCTGCCCCCACCAGTCTCTCCCCTGTACCCAATACCCCCCTCCCTCCCTCCCGTACCATCCCCCTTATGCCCTTTGCCCCCACCAGTCTCTTCACTGTACTCCATACCCCCCTCCCTCCCTCCCCTACCATCCCCCTTATGCCCTCGGCCCCCACCAGTCCCTCCACTGTATCCCATACCCCCCCTCCCCTACCATCCCCCTTATGCCCTCTGCCCCCACCAGTCCCTCCACTGTACCCCATACTTCCCTCCCTCCCCCCTCCCCTACCATCCTCCTTATGCCCTCTACCCCCACCAGTCCCTCCACTGTACCCCATAACCCCCTCCCTCCCTCCCGGCTACAACCACCTCCTGATCATCTCCACTACCCCTCCCGGCCACCACTACCCCCTCCCCACAGTTCAACCCGTCAGGTGGAAACGAGCCAGTGCCTGTGTGTGTGTGTGTGTGTGTGTGTGTGTGTGTGTGTGTGTGTGTGTGTGCTTTGTCATGAGGTGTACCTTCAGAGTATAATAGGAGCCGTGCTGCAGGAATGACCAAACAATGGTACTAGAATTTATTTATAAATCTATTAATATTACAGAAGCATGGGTACTGATATGGAACGCCACCAGAAGGTATTTATAAATCTATTAATATTACAGAACCATGGGTGCTGATATGGAACGCCACCAGAAGGTATTTATAAATCTATTAATATTACAGAAGCATGGGTACTGATATGGAACGCCACCAGAAGGTATCTATAAATCTATTAATATTACAGAACCATGGGTGCTGATATGGAACGCCACCAGAAGGTATTTATAAATCTATTAATATTACAGAACCATGGGTGCTGATATGGAACGCCACCAGAAGGTATTTATAAATCTATTAATATTACAGAACCATCGGTGCTGATATGGAACGCCACCAGAAGGTATTTATAAATCTATTAATATTACAGAACCATCGGTGCTGATATGGAACGCCACCGCTGTTGCCATCAACTCTGACAAGACATTGCCAACGCTGGTGGCCAGGATGGTAATAAGCCAGATTGGCCTGGCAGCCGTCTTGGGCTACCTTATCTACCGGCTGTGGCTGAACACCTTCAACATTAACATGTTTTACTACCTGACCCCACCACACCCACGGCGCCACCCACACCAGCCCTAACACCACCTGACCCACCACACCAGCCCTAACACCACCTGACCCCACCACACCAACCCTAACACCACCTGACCCCACCACACCAGCCCTAACACCACCTGACCCCACCACACCAGCCCTAACACCACCTGACCCCACCACACCAGCCCTAACACCACCTGACCCCACCACACCAGCCCTAACACCACCTGACCCACCACACCAGCCCTAACACCACCTGACCCCACCACACCAGCCCTAACACCACCTGACCCCACCACACCAGCCCTAACACCACCTGACCCCACCACACCAGCCCTAACACCACCTGACCCCACCACACCAGCCCTAACACCACCTGACCCCACCACACCAGCCCTAACACCACCTGACCCCACCACACCAACCCTAACACCACCTGACCCCACCACACCAGCCCTAACACCACCTGACCCCACCACACCAGCCCTAACACCACCTGACCCCACCACACCAACCCTAACACCACCTGACCCCACCACACTAAGTCTAACACCACCTGACCCCACCACACCAGCCCTAACACCACCTGACCCCACCACACCAACCCTAACACCACCTGACCCCACCACACCAGCCCTAACACCACCTGACCCCACCACACCAGCCCTAACACCACCTGACCCCACCACACCAGCCCTAACACCACCTGACCCCACCACACCAGCCCTAACACCACCTGACCCCACCACACCAGCCCTAACACCACCTGACCCACCACACCAGCCCTAACACCACCTGACCCCACCACACCAGCCCTAACACCACCTGACCCCACCACACCAGCCCTAACACCACCTGACCCCACCACACCAGCCCTAACACCACCTGACCCCACCACACCAGCCCTAACACCACCTGACCCCACCACACCAGCCCTAACACCACCTGACCCCACCACACCAGCCCTAACACCACCTGACCCACCACACCAACCCTAACACCAGGTCAAGATATAAAGACACACTAGATCAGTACATTTTATAATAGAGTAATGGACAGACAAAACAGGAAGAAATGTTGGGCATAAATAATGGAAGGTGAGGTGCTTGAAGAGACGGCTGGAGTAAGATTGAAATATATGGGAATATTGTTATGACCGTGGCAGAGTGACACGTGGAATTAATGAAGCATTACACAAGAAGCAGAACTGTTGTGTTGTCAAAGGTGGCATGCTTGGTTTGTATAGGTCCAAGCACACACACAAAAAAAGGGTTTTGAAGGTGACGTGTTTTGGGGAAGTGACCCTTTTATTGTGCATGATGGTGGCGGCAGGCATAAGGAGTGGTTGGCTTAAGTTTTTTTATTTTTTATGCAAGGAAGAAGGAACCAAAGGCCAGGAGCCGCAATTTATTCCCTCCAAGAAAAAAACAAAAACAAGATAACAGAGCCAATTTCAAGATCCGTTCATTTTGAGATGCCTGGACACACTGCGTTTGAAAGACCGGAGGTCATAGGCAGTAGGAAATATAGACAGAGGGAGACAGTTCCAGAGTTGACAGTATTGGCAAGAAATTAAGAGCATGTCAAAGCAGCCTAAGTAACTTGACTCTGTGCATGGTGTGTTGTATGACAGATGGAAGGACAGTAAATAATGACATTTTATTATATAACTTTTGTCAGTCAAGAAAGATTAGTCAGGTACATTGACTGCAGCATTGCATGGAACAAAGTATATCCAGTTAGTAAAAATTACAATATCAGCCTTGTATACTGACAACGACTGCTGCCCCAACACCTACACTACCTTAATAGGCTACACCTGTCATTGTTTACTAATTTACAGAGAACAACACTGATTCTACCATCACATCAGCCTTGTATACTGACAACGACTGCTGCCCCAACACCTACACTACCTTAATAGGCTACACCTGTCATTGTTTACTATTTTACAGAGAACAACACTGATTCTACCATCACATCAGCCTTCACTGATAACTACTGACATTTATAACAATATAGCCCTCCACTTCCAATATATGAATGGTGCCAGAACTGTAGCTTTTTCCCTGGCCAACCCACGGCGATAGGAATATTTGGGGTGGGCGACAGGAAGACATGAGAGTAGCCCTTTCAGACACTGTGCTGACCAATGACTCACTGGTGGCAAAGAAACAAGCTCAGCCATCTCATTAACTTTACACATTTAACAGTACGGTAGTCTTTACACAGCAACTTCCCTAGGTTAGTAAGCGATAGTGGAACAGTGAGGAGTCAAAAGGTTAATTTAATAGGCATTTTGTAATAAAGTCAGTAAGCCATACATGTTAGTTTAACAGACATTTTATAATACAGTCAGTAAGCCACACGTCAGTTTAATAGGCATTTTATAATAATGTCAGTAAGCCATACATTTTGTTAGTGTAATAGGCATTTTATAATAATGTCAGTAAGCCATACATTTTGTTAGTGTAATAGGCATTTTATAATAATGTCAGTAAGTCATACATTTTGTTAGTGTAATAGGCATTTTATAATAATGTCAGTAAGCCATACATGTTGTTAGTTTAATAGGCATTTTATAATAATGTCAGTAAGCCATACATGTTGTTAGTTTAATAGGCATTTTATAATAATGTCAGTAAGCCATACATTTTTGTCCTCATGCCAGGTGAGGGGTAAGTCACCACTGCAGAAAATGTTCATGTGGTACATGGGATGAAAAACTTTGAATATCACTAAACTAAGAGTATTGAGAGAGTACATGGCTTAGTCTACTGTGTTGTTTGCTAACAGAAAATGTAGAGCTATAGAAACAGAAGTAGAGACTGACATAAGGCAGTGTGTTTGTAAGTACAGTATTAGTATTAGTATGTAGTATTAAGAACTGTAGTGTGGCCATAGACATAAGAGTACAGTTAGTGCCTTAGTGGTTGGATTATTACAAGTTGTGTTAAGTAGCAGTATAACAAAGGACACAGGCAAAACCTTGATGCATGTCCACATACAGCAACACCATTTTGTTTAGTATGTCACTGCTGCTGTGTGCCATTTGTTAGATGTTGGTATTCTTGTGACCCATGGCACTGATAGGTAGTATGCATTTTAATGCACTAACAGCTTAGTTCAATACAAAAGCTATGCCTGGCATCAACTTAGTCGGGTCACTGGCATTATAGGTTTTAACTCTCAGACTGGTGCATTATTTGACTGGTCTTATAGGTTAGCTGTGGAGCACACAAAGTATTCACGGTGTACTACACCCAACAGCACAAGTTACACCTCTTGTAATATTACAGCCATCATCAATGTAATGCGTCCTGACACAAGCAGTTGTCTCCTCAATATATAGGATTAAAAATAAATAGGATTAAAAATGAATATGATTATGTATGATTAGAAATAAATATAATTAAACAACAACTTTTCACTGACCTTTGATGCATGTTAGTAATAGAGAAGGAAGTGATGAAAGGAATACAATACAACAGTGATTGCCTTAGACGTGGGATTTTATAATAACTGGAGAGAGAGAGAGAGAGAGAGAGAGAGAGAGAGAGAGAGAGAGAGAGAGAGAGAGAGAGAGAGAGAGAGAGAGAGAGAGAGAGAGAGAGAGAGAGAGAGAGAGAGAGAGAGAGAGAGAGAGCGAGAGCAGGGAGTGGCTTGAAGGGCTACGAGTGGCAAGGGATAAGACTGTAGAGGGATAAGACTGGCTGACACTGAAGGCTAATAACATGTATACAAAGACTAGAACAAGACACAGGTGAGAGTCAACAGTACACACCTGGCGACTGATGCACGATTTGCCACACCTGTCCTGACCACATTACTGCTGCTACTACTACTACTACTGATACTACTACCCCTGCTGCTGCTACTACTACTACTATTACTATCCTGTTACGTATTGTACCATTGTATTCTTTCTACTAACAGGCTATTTTAACAACTAAAGGCGTCAGACGGAACTCCAGCTGACTCCTTGATTACCAGCTGACTCCTTGATTACCAGCTGACTCCTTGATTACCAACTGACTCCTTGATTACCAACTGACTCCTTGATTACCAGCTGACTCCTTGATTACCAACTGACTCCTTGATTACCAGCTGACTCCTTGATTACCAGCTGACTCCTTGATTACCAACTGACTCCTTGATTACCAACTGACTCCTTGATTACCAGCTGACTCCTTGATTACCAGCTGACTCCTTGATTACCAGCTGACTCCTTGATTACCACCTGACTCCTTGAATACCACCTGACTCCTTGATTACCAACTGACTCCTTGATTACCAGCTGACTCCTTGATTACCAGCTGACTCCTTGATTACCAGCTGACTCCTTGATTACCAGCTGACTCCTTGATTACCACCTGACTCCTTGATTACCAACTGACTCCTTGATTACCAGCTGACTCCTTGATTACCAAAGCTTCCCTCAAGATCAATAATAATCGTCTGGAGATGGAAGGAATAAACTAAAAAGGTAAGTCAGTCAAGGCAAAGACAGAGGAAAAAGGGACGACCAGAACACAAGGAAAGGAAGGCAGGGAAAAATATAAGGAAGGGAAAATACTAATGAGAGGGAAAAAGGGAAGGGTAAAGGTTGTAGAGAAACCCAGAAAAGGACAAAGAAATAAAGGAATAACAAAGAGGAAGACAAAGAGATATATAGAAAGGAGAGGAAAGAAGGGACGAAGGAGACATGCAGTGATGACAGGAAGACAGACTGACCCAAACCAGACTGAAGGAAGGAAGGAACAAGGAAGGAAGGAAAGACAAAATAAATGAAGAGAGGAAGGAAGGAAGAAACAAAGTGAATGAACGAAAGGAGGAAGGAAAGAAAAAAAGAAGGAAGGAGGGAAAGAAAATGAAGGAAGGAAGGAAGTAAAAACTGGAGGCAGGAAGGCAGGAAAAGAGCCAGAAGAGGGCCACAAGGAGGACATATGTACTCCATCAAATAAACATAACAAAGGGGGTGAGAGAGCCAGCCATTTTATCCTGCCCTCCTTTTCTGCCTTCTCCTCCTCTTCCTCCTCCTACTTCTCTTTTTAATCTTTCGCCTTCTCTCTACTCTCCTTTCTTCTCCTCCTCTCCCTCCCCTCTATTCTCCCTCCTCCTCCTCCTCTCCCTCCTCTCTACTTTCCCTCCTCCTCCTCTTCCTTCACCTATTCTTTTACACTCCTCTTCCTTGTCTTCTCTTAATTCTCTCCTTTACTCTGCCTCCTCTTCCTCTTTTATTGCCTTCTCTTCTTTTTCCCTTTCCTTCTGTCTTCTACCTCCTCTCTCTCTTCCTCCTCCTCCTGTTATACTTCTCGACTCTTCCTCATCGTTATTTCTCTCCCTCTTTACCATCTTCCTCCTCTTTTTCCTCCCCCTCTCTTACTCCTCGTCTCCTCATCCCTCGTCTCTAACTCTTTTTCCTTTTCCTTCTTCTCTTCCTTCTGTCTTCTCCCTCCATTGCTTTCTCTTCCTTTTTCTTATATTTTACTCCTCCACCTCCTCCTCCTGTTTCTCCTTCCTTCACTCCTTCCTCCTCACCGTTTTTCCTCTCTTCTCCTCTCCTCTTTTACTCCTCCTCTTCTCTTATTTCTCTCCTCTCCATTTCCTCCTCCTCCTCCTCCTCCCTTAGAAAACCAGGCATCATTTTGTTTGTTATAGTTACCACCCAGCGTAGTAAATGATTTCATGGGGTACAAGAAACCATTTGGCTTGTCACTCAGTGTAGAGTTAACTGGGGGTGACATCCATTATTAAAGCAAATAAATAAGTACATAAATAAATAAATAAATAATGCAGCATCGAAATTCAGAAAATAAGATGCAGTTACCCAGCACGTTAATATAAACAGAGAAAGAAAATGGGAAATGAGAGAGAGAGAGAGAGAGAGAGAGAGAGAGAGAGAGAGGGGAAAGGGAATGGAGGTGAACAAATTATAGGTATGGACTAAGGCAGTATATAAAGAAAATAGGAAAGAAAAGAAAACGAAACGAAGAACATAAAGAGAGATGAGAAAGAGAGAAGGAGAGGAATGAGAAAGAGAGAAGGAGAGGAATGAGAAAGAGAAGAATGAGAAAGAGAGAAAGAGAGGAATGAGAAAGAGAGAAAGAGAGGAATGAGAAAGAGAGGAATGAGAAAGAGAGAAGGAGAGGAATGAGAAAGAGAGAAAGAGAAGAATGAGAAAGAGAGAAAGAGAGGAAGGAGAAAGAGAGAAGGAGAGGAATGAGAAAGAGAGGAGAGGAATGAGAAAGAGAGGAATGAGAAAGAGAGAAGGAGAGGAATGAGAAAGAGAGAAAGAGAAGAATGAGAAAGAAAGAGAGGAATGAGAAAGAGAGAAGGAGAGGATTGAGAAAGAGAGAAGGAGAGGAATGAGAAAGAGAGGAATGAGAAAGAGAGAAAGAGAAGAATGAGAAAGAGAGAAGGAAAGGAATGAGAAAGAGAGAAAGAGAGGAATGAGAAAGAGAGGAATGAGAAAGAGAGAAAGAGAAGAATGAGAAAGAGAGAAGGAAAGGAATGAGAAAGAGAGAAAGAGAAGAATGAGAAAGAGAGGAATGTGAAAAAGAGAAGGAGAGGAATGAGAAAGAGAGGAATGAGAAAGAGAGAAGGAGAGGAATGAGAAAGAGAGAAAGAGAAGAATGAGAAAGAGAGGAATGAGAAAGAGAGAAGGAAAGGATTGAGAAAGAGAGAAGGAGAGGAATGAGAAAGAGAGAAGGAGAGGAATGAGAAAGAGAGAAGGAGAGGAATGAGAAAGAGAAGGAGAGGAATGAGAAAGAGAGAAGGAGAGGAATGAGAAAGAGAGGAATGAGAAAGAGGGAAGGAGAGGAATGAGAAAGAGAGGAGAGGAATGAGAAAGAGAGAAGGAGAGGAATGAGAAAGAGAGAAGGAGAGGAATGAGAAAGAGAGGAATGAGAAAGAGAGAAGGAGAGGAATGAGAAAGAGAGGAATGAGAAAGAGGGAAGGAGAGGAATGAGAACGAGAGAAGGAGAGGAATGAGAAAGAGAGAAGGAGAGGAATGAGAAAGAGAGAAGGAGAGGAATGAGAAAGAGAGAAGGAGAGGAATGAGAAAGATGGAAGGAGAGGAATGAGAAAGAGAGAAGGAGAGGAATGAGAAAGAGAGAAGGAGAGGAATGAGAAAGAGAGAAGGAGAGGAATGAGAAAGATGGAAGGAGAGGAATGAGAAAGAGAGAAGGAGAGGAATGAGAAAGATAGAAGGAGAGGAATGAGAAAGAGTTTAGGAGAGAAATGAGAAAGAGAGAAGGAGAGGAATGAGAAAGAGGGAAGGAGAAATGAGAAAGAGATTAAGAGAGAAATGAGAGAGGAAGAGAGGAATGAGAAAGAGAGAAGGAGAGAAATGAGAAAGAGGGAAGGAGAGGAATGAGAAAGAGAAAGAGAGAAGGAGAGGAATGAGAGAGAGAAGGAGAGGAATGAGAAAGAGAGAAGGAGAGGAATGAGAAAGAGAGAAGGAGAGGAATGAGAAAGAGAGAAGGAGAGGAATGAGAAAGAGATAAAGATGAGCCTAGGGAAGGAGAGGAAAGGGAATGGCAGTAAACAAATGCTGAGGGAGAAAGCTGAGCCTAGGGAAGGAGAGGAAAGGGAATGGCAGTAAACAAATGCTGAGGGAGAAAGATGAGCCTAGGGAAGGAGAGGAAAGGGAATGGCAGTAAACAAATGCTGAGGGAGAAAGATGAGCCTAGGGAAGGAGAGGAAAGGGAATGGCAGTAAACAAATGCTGAGGGAGAAAGATGAGCCTAGGGAAGGAGAGGAAAGGGAATGGCAGCAAACAAATGCTGAGGGAGAAAGCTGAGCCTAGGGAAGGAGAGGAAAGGGAATGGCAGTAAACAAATGCTGAGGGAGAAAGATGAGCCTAGGGAAGGAGAGGAAAGGGAATGGCAGTAAACAAATGCTGAGGGAGAAAGATGAGCCTAGGGAAGGAGAGGAAAGGGAATGGCAGCAAACAAATGCTGAGGGAGAAAGCTGAGCCTAGGGAAGGAGAGGAAAGGGAATGGCAGTAAACAAATGCTGAGGGAGAAAGATGAGCCTAGGGAAGGAGAGGAAAGGGAATGGCAGTAAACAAATGCTGAGGGAGAAAGATGAGCCTAGGGAAGGAGAGGAAAGGGAATGGCAGTAAACAAATGCTGAGGGAGAAAGATGAGCCTAGGGAAGGAGAGGAAAGGGAATGGCAGTAAACAAATGTTGAGGGAGAAAGATGAGCCTAGGGAAGGAGAGGAAAGGGAATGGCAGTAAACAAATGCTGAGGGAGAAAGATGAGCCTAGGGAAGGAGAGGAAAGGGAATGGCAGTAAACAAATGCTGAGGGAGAAAGATGAGCCTAGGGAAGGAGAGGAAAGGGAATGGCAGTAAACAAATGCTGAGGGAGAAAGATGAGCCTAGGGAAGGAGAGGAAAGGGAATGGCAGTAAACAAATGCTGAGGGAGAAAGATGAGCCTAGGGAAGGAGAGGAAAGGGAATGGCAGTAAACAAATGCTGAGGGAGAAAGATGAGCCTAGGGAAGGAGAGGAAAGGGAATGGCAGTAAACAAATGCTGAGGGAGAAAGATGAGCCTAGGGAAGGAGAGGAAAGGGAATGGCAGTAAACAAATGCTGAGGGAGAAAGATGAGCCTAGGGAAGGAGAGGAAAGGGAATGGCAGTAAACAAATGCTGAGGGAGAAAGATGAGCCTAGGGAAGGAGAGGAAAGGGAATGGCAGTAAACAAATGCTGAGGGAGAAAGATGAGCCTAGGGAAGGAGAGGAAAGGGAATGGCAGTAAACAAATGCTGAGGGAGAAAGATGAGCCTAGGGAAGGAGAGGAAAGGGAATGGCAGTAAACAAATGCTGAGGGAGAAAGATGAGCCTAGGGAAGGAGAGGAAAGGGAATGGCAGCAAACAAATGCTGAGGGAGAAAGCTGAGCCTAGGGAAGGAGAGGAAAGGGAATGGCAGTAAACAAATGCTGAGGGAGAAAGATGAGCCTAGGGAAGGAGAGGAAAGGGAATGGCAGTAAACAAATGCTGAGGGAGAAAGATGAGCCTAGGGAAGGAGAGGAAAGGGAATGGCAGCAAACAAATGCTGAGGGAGAAAGCTGAGCCTAGGGAAGGAGAGGAAAGGGAATGGCAGTAAACAAATGCTGAGGGAGAAAGATGAGCCTAGGGAAGGAGAGGAAAGGGAATGGCAGTAAACAAATGCTGAGGGAGAAAGATGAGCCTAGGGAAGGAGAGGAAAGGGAATGGCAGTAAACAAATGCTGAGGGAGAAAGATGAGCCTAGGGAAGGAGAGGAAAGGGAATGGCAGTAAACAAATGCTGAGGGAGAAAGATGAGCCTAGGGAAGGAGAGGAAAGGGAATGGCAGTAAACAAATGCTGAGGGAGAAAGATGAGCCTAGGGAAGGAGAGGAAAGGGAATGGCAGTAAACAAATGCTGAGGGAGAAAGATGAGCCTAGGGAAGGAGAGGAAAGGGAATGGCAGTAAACAAATGCTGAGGGAGAAAGATGAGCCTAGGGAAGGAGAGGAAAGGGAATGGCAGTAAACAAATGCTGAGGGAGAAAGATGAGCCTAGGGAAGGAGAGGAAAGGGAATGGCAGTAAACAAATGCTGAGGGAGAAAGATGAGCCTAGGGAAGGAGAGGAAAGGGAATGGCAGTAAACAAATGCTGAGGGAGAAAGATGAGCCTAGGGAAGGAGAGGAAAGGGAATGGCAGTAAACAAATGCTGAGGGAGAAAGATGAGAGAATTAAGACAAAGAGCAAAAGACCAAAGGTGAAGAAAATGAGGAAAGTAGGAAGGAAAAACTACATGACATACAATACACAAAATACAGAAATACAGAAAATACAGAAAATACAAGTACACAAAATACAAACAGAAAATATAGAAATACAGAAAATACAGAAATAGAGAACATATAGAAATATGGCAATACAAAATTACAGGAAATACAGAAAAAGCTAAATACAGTAAACAGAGAAATACAGAAAATTCGGAATACAGAAACAGAGAAAATACAGCTGCAGAGAAATGCACCAAATACAACAAATCTGGGCGAGAGAAACACTAGGGCAAAGGGCGGTAGTGGTAGGGAAGAAAGATGATGGCAAAAGACGCAGCCAAGATACATCACTGCTGCCAATGTCAAGGCTCTGTCCCGAACGGTGTTGCAATGCCAGCCTTCTAGATCAGCGGTGTTGCAATGCCAGCCTTCTTGATCAGCGGTGTTGCAATGCCAGCCTTCTAGATCAGCGGTGTTGCAATGCCAGCCTTCTAGATCAGAGGTGTTGCAATGCCAGCCTTCTAGATCAGAGGTGTTGCAATGCCAGCCTTCTAGATCAGCGCTGTTGCAATGCCAGCCTTCTAGATCAGCGCTGTTGCAATGCCAGCCTTCTAGATCAGCGCTGTTGCAATGCCAGCCTTCTAGATCAGCGCTGTTGCAATGCCAGCCTTCTAGATCAGCGCTGTTGCAATGCCAGCCTTCTAGATCAGCGCTGTTGCAATGCCAGCCTTCTAGATCAGCGCTGTTGCAATGCCAGCCTTCTAGATCAGCGCTGTTGCAATGCCAGCCTTCTAGATCAGCGCTGTTGCAATGCCAGCCTTCTAGATCAGCGCTGTTGCAATGCCAGCCTTCTAGATCAGCGCTGTTGCAATGCCAGCCTTCTAGATCAGCGCTGTTGCAATGCCAGCCTTCTAGATCAGCGCTGTTGCAATGCCAGCCTTCTAGATCAGCGCTGTTGCAATGCCAGCCTTCTAGATCAGCGGTTGCCACACTTTATAGTGCGTGACCCAATCTGGAATATTTCAAGACTTCGCCACCCATGGCGTAAAAATATCAGAGAGAGAGAGAGATAGTAACCGGTATATAGCCTATTGTAGTTATTGTCAATACGCTAATAGTGTAATAAGGATAATTACAGTTTCAATTACGTCAATAAAATACAGTGAAAGCATCAGGCCTATTCTATGTCCCTGCCACCCATCAAAATTCCTCTCGCGACCCACCTTTGCCTCACCAGCCATAGTTGACAACCACTGACCTACATCTTACCCCCCCCCAAAAAAAAAAGAAAGAAAAAAAAAAGAAATAGTAGCCACAATATTAATAAGAACTGCACAGAATGTGGAGTTCTTACTGATACTACTACTACTACTACTACTAATAATAATAATAATAATAATAGACATCTGATGCACTTGCGGTGAAACTGTGTAAAATCTATCAGTTTGTGTGTGGATGTATTTGTTTATCTACCCACACATCTATCAACAGCGAAAAACAGTATATCATTATTATTATTATTATTATTATTATTATTATTACCGGTATTATTATAGTGGTACGTGGGGGCGCTCACCATCCGCTCACTCGATGTAGTGCTGCTCTCATATGACTGCCCTTTGCTCTCTTTCTTTCCCTCTTTCCTCTTCTGTGTTTCTTTCCTTCTTTCCTTCCTTCTGCCTGTGGGTGACTCTACACTGAGTGACAAGCCAAATGGTTTCCTGTACACCAGGAAATCATTTACTAAGCTGGGTGGTAACCATATAACCAAATTATGGCGCCTGGTGGTTTAGTGCGTAATTACGGCGCTCCAATCGGATTGAGCCGGTGAAGGTTTATATCCAAGGGGTGGTTGGGGTTTATTGCTCACGTAATGCCACTCAGGGATGAAACAGGGTCAGATGATGATGATGATGATTACTATTACCATTACCAGCCGCGATGGCCAAGCTGGTACTGTTTTCAATTTGTCTGTCTGTGTGTATGTCTGTGTGTCTTTTACTACGATAACTTCGCAACCGCTCAAGATATCATCACAGAATTGTACAGGTGTGTAGTAGGGATGAAAATCTACGAATTCGAAACTGGTGAAGGTAGGTCAAGGTCAAGGTCATATTCCAGGCCGCGCTAGACATGTATCGGCTGGTGTGATTCCCCCCTTGGGTGGCCTCTGGTTATTATGATTATTATTATTATTATTATTTCTAGCCTGGTCTATCTGTCTGTCTGTCTACCCACCTGTCTATCTGGCTCTATCTGTCTTTCTGTCAATCAAATACGGATATCACTACATAAGGTGAGTGGATGGTATACACTAGACAGACTGATAGATACACGGATGAGAGAGAATCAGTGTCAAAACATTCACGTTATCGAGTTGACCTATTTATGTATGTATGTGTCTGTCCATCTATCCAATATATCTACCACTACATCAGGTGAGTGGATGGTATGTACCAGAGAGAGAGAGAGAGAGAGAGAGAGAGAGAATTGATCTCTTTAAATCTATTTTTGCATCTTTCTATCTATCCAATAAAGGAATAGTTACATCAAGTGAGTGGATGGTATATACTAGTTGGACAAACAGATAAAGAAAAATACTGATGTCTTCAATATACTTTTGCATCTATCTACCCAGTAAATCTATCACTACAGCAAGTAAGTGGATGGTATGTACTCGATAGATAGACATGCTTATAGATAGACTGATACAAAGATGTTGAGGCCTTTCATCCACTTTGCCTCTATCTATCTATCTAGATAACAAATCTATCACTACATCCGGTGAGTGGATAGCACGTACTAGAGAGGAATATTATCTTTAACCCATTATTACATCTATCTACCTATCTAATAAATCTATCACTACATCAGGTGAGTGGATGGTAAGTACTGGTGTTGGTGGATATCTATATATCATATCAAGTGCACCTGTCTATCTATTTACTTGTCTATCTACATACTACATTGATTTACCTATCTATCCAATAAATCTATAACTTTATCAGGTGAGTGGATGGTATGTACTAGATAGACAGACGTAGATGGTGAAAAAATCAACATCAGTAAGACAACAAATCCAAAAGTTATCAATCTATTTTTGCATCTACCTACCTATCTATCCAAAAAATATCACTACATCAGGTGTGTGGATGGTACGTACTAAATAGACAGTTAGACAGACATAGAGAAAAAAATATTGCTGTCTTTTAATATATTTTTACATATCTGTCTATCCAATAAATCTATCATTACATCAGATAGATAGACAGATAGATAGACAGATAGACATGGATGGACAAAGAAAACTCAAATCATTCTTACTCATCAGATTGAAGGTTGATCTATTTTTGCGTCTATCTATCCGATAAATCTATCACTACATCAGGTGAGTGGATGGTAGCTACGACAGACTGAAAGGAAAAAATATATATATTTTTTTTACAATTTCAAAATTAATCTATCTAGCCTACACTTCCACCTGTCTATCTGTCCAATAAATCTATCACCACATCGGGTGAGTGGATGGTACGTAGTGGGCAAAATGCGTGTCCACATTCGTCTTGGTTGGTTGGCTGAAAATGACTTAGGCGTATGTATCTATCTTTGATTATCGATAGATTAAAGGTGAACTGATGACCTGTTTGTAGGTCATGTGGAAAGATTATATAATAATAATAATAATAATAATAATAATAATAATAACAGTAATAATAATAATAACAATAATAATAATAATAATAATACATTTCAACTCACCCTGTGTCCATACCAGGCATAGTTTCCTTTTTCCGGCACTTGTGCCACTTGCCTCGCCTCCACAGTAATCCAGTCTGTCCATTCATCACGGCAAACACAATCGCTAACGTCCAATAAAAGGGATTTAATCCCCGAGCTAGGCAACCATGGCCATATAGCCCCGCTAAGTTACAGGAGCGCGTTACCACTCCCGGCACGGCTCAAACTCGCAATCCCCCGATCACGACTCCGATGCTCTACCACTGAGCCACCGTGCCCCCAACGTCCAATAAAAGGGAAACGCAAAGTTAGTACGAGCTGTGCACACGGACATCCTCCCACTTCCTGACCCGCGGGGTGACTGACTGCCCGATGGTCTGCAACGCTGCGTCTCAAGGGTCACGTGACCAAGGCAACATTGTGCCTGAGATTCCTCCAGTTAAATTTATGACGATTAAAACCAACATTACACGAATTTTTTACCCATGTTTTAAATCAGTAAGTGATACAACAGATTTTACTTGATAGGATCATAATGGAAAGAAAAAAATAAAGTAGAAAATATCACCATCGTAGTGTACGTTGGTCGTTTCTTTTAAAAGACTGCATCTGCGGCAGCTGCCTTCAGGTGTACCATCACTCAACATTGGCAACGCTGATTTACTTTTTAAATCTTTGAATGTTTACAGTTAATGTCTTGATTATTTCTGACCTGCTTGTAATAAACAATGATAGAGTTTATTTATCTTTAAGGAGATTATTGGTTCTGTGACCCTTATTTACCGTAGTTCAGAGGCTAAATAAGACGATGCTACGGCCCTGCATCCTCACCACAGCATTCCCTCGAGACTGGCGCCATTTCTGCATCATCTTGTTACTGTTTAACAAATAAGATGTAGATATGGCAAAATAAGCCAAATGATGAGAATTCTGAGGTTATACTTGACAGAAATGCAAGAAAATGCTGACGGGACACCCAGATTAAACAAATACGTCCAACAAATGACTACTAAAAGCAAAACACATCTCAGGAAGTTGCCGTTAACGGTCAGCGCCTGCAACTTGGCGCCGCTGTCCTTGCAATGTGTCCTTGAAATGTTTGGACGGTTAAAGGCAGTTGTGGCAGTGTTGGCGCGTCCTTTGCAATAGGTCAGTGATAATAGAGGTTGCACTTAACCCTTTCCCTGCTGCTGCACAAGGCGTCTGTTGTCATCTGATGCAACTGGCCAATTTGACATCTGCAATACTGAGTCCTGCTGGCATAACATTCAACCAGCTTTAGTTATCAGGTAGCAATGAGTCTCCTTGGTTACTAGTCAAACCCCACCTCAAATATAACTTACTTGGCCGTCCACTGCAACTACTACTACCAAATATTACTAGTACTACTACTACTACTACTGCCACCACCGCTACTACTACTACTACTACTACTACTGGTACTACTACTACTACTACTACTGTTACTACCACCACCACCACCACCACTACATTGGACTCATCGTGTATAAATCTCACCAGGATGTTGTTGTTGTTGCTGCTTACCCCTACCTAATGTGTGTGGCTGAGCAGACACATCGACCAGAGGTAAGTGCTTCTGTGGCGCTGCTACATGTACAGTACAACGTGTGGGCAATCGGCACCTGCTTGTGGTAGACACCGCCTCACCAGGGTCCTTCCCACGGCGAGGTGCTGGCAAATACTGTAGAAGAGGTTTGTCGCCTGGGTGGACGCCGCAGATGTTTCCCTCCGCCGCTGAACTAACCCAGGGTAAACCCAAGTCTAGCCACAGCAACCCATAGAAGGCCAGGGAACCTATGTGTTGTGTGTGGGTTAGTCTGCCCTCAGCATATTGCCTACATAGATAAAAAGATAGATAGATAGACAGATAGATAGATAGGTAGATAGACAGATAGACTGATACACATAGATAGATAGATAGATTGACTGATAGGCAGGTAGACAGATAGATATACACAGAAAGACAATGACGAACAGAAAAATGACTTAGATAGATAGACACATAGATAGACAGATAGACAGATGGAGACATAGATCAATAGACAGAAAGACAGACAGATAGGTAGATAGATAGATAGATAGTTGGACAGGGATACAGGGAGATACATAGACAGATAAATAGATAGAGTCCAGACACCCTTGGTCCAGGAAACTAGATAGATAGATAGACACAAAGAGATAGATGTAGTTACCCAGATAGATAGATGGATGGATGGATAGATAGACGGATGGTTATGGATAGATAGATGGATGGATAGATAGATAGACGGATGGTTATGGATAGATAGATGGATGGATAGATAGATAGACGGATGGTTATGGATAGATAGATAGATAGATGGATGGATAGATAGATAGACGGATGGTTATGGATAGATAGATAGATAGATGGATGGATAGATAGATAGACGGATGGTTATGGATAGATAGATAGATAGATGGATGGATAGATAGATAGACGGATGGTTATGGATAGATAGACAGATGGATGGATGGATAGATAGATAGACGGATGGTTATGGATAGATAGATAGATAGATGGATGGATAGATAGATAGACGGATGGTTATGGATAGATAGATAGATAGATGGTTATGGATAGATAGATAGATAGATGGATGGATAGATAGACGGATGGTTATGGATAGATAGATAGATGGATGGATGGATAGATAGATAGACGGATGGTTATGGATAGATAGATAGATAGATGGATGGATAGATAGATAGACGGATGGTTATGGATAGATAGATAGATAGATAGATAGATGGATGAATGGATAGACAGATCGATGGATAGATGGATAGATAGATAGACGGATTGATCTGGATAGATAGATAGATAGATGGATGGATAGATAGATAGATGGATGGATATGAATAGATAGATAGATGGATAGACAGATGGATAGATAGACGGCTGTATAGATAGACAACTAGATAGATAGATACAGATAGATAGATAGACAGATAGATAGATATAGATAAATAGACAGATAGGTAGATAGATAGATAGATAGACAAAAAGAGAGAGAGAGAGATAGACAGAGACAGATAGACAGACAGACAGACAGATAGAGAAATGGATAGACAGATAGACAGATAGACAGACAGATAGATAGAGAAATGGATAGACAGATAGACATAGATAGACAGACAGATAGATAGACAGACAGATAGATAGACAGACAGACAGATAGATAGAGAAATGGATAGACAGAGACAGATAGACAGACAGACAGACAGATAGATAGAGAAATGGATAGACAGATAGACAGATAGATAGGGATGGATAGATACCTACAAATTACCAACATTTTCCTCCCAGACAGATAGATAGAAATAGATAGATAGATAGATATACAAATAGCCAGATAGATAGATTGACAGCAAATACATCATCTGGGAAACTAAACTGATAGATAGATAGATAGATATAGATAGATAGACGGACAGTTACCCAGACTGATAGATAGATCGATAGATACACAGAAATAGATGGATAGATAGTTACCCAGATGCACTGACTGATAGATAGATAGAAAGACAGACACACAGACAGACAGATTGATAGATAGATAAATAAATAAGTAAATAGATAGATAGACAGACAGACAATTGCCTAGATAGATGGATAGATACACAGATAGATAGATAGATAGATAGTGAGTGGATGGTGAGCGCCCCCACCTACCACCAATTATTATTATTATTATTATTATTATTATTATTATTATCATTATTATTATTATTATTATTATTATTATTATTATTATTATTACTATTATCATCATTATAGTTATTATTAATGACAACAGAACCAGATAGATAGATATAGATAGATAAACAGATAGATAGAGCTACTGTTGAAACATTACTTCGATGCTGTTACCTAAGGCAGTTCTGTGAATCTCCTTGGTTACTAATCTGAAGATAGATAGATAGATAGATAGACAAATTTAAACAACACCTAATATTTATTATCATGTATAGGTGGTACAATCTCCTTGGTTACTAGACAGATAGATAAAAATAGATAGATAGATAGATAGATATAGATAGATAGACAAATTTAAACTACACCTATTATTAATTTTCACGTATAGGTGGTATAATCTCCTTGGTTACTAGACAGACAGATAGATAGATAGATAGATAGAAGTAGATAGGTAAACAGACAGATATAAATAGATAGATAGACACAGGTAGGTAGGTGGGTAGGTAGGTAGGTAGGTAAGAAGGTAGGTAGGTAGTTAGGAGGGTAGGTAGGTAGGCAGGAAGGTAGGAAGGTAGGTAGGAGGGTAGGTAAGTAGATAGGTAGGTAGGTAGGTAAGTGGCTGGATGGTAGGTAGGTAGGCAGGAAGGTAGGAAGGTAGGTAGGAGGGTAGGTAAGTAGATAGGTAGGTAGGTAGGTAAGTGGCTGGATGGAAGGTAGGTAGGTAGGTAGGAAGGTTGGAAGGTAGGTAGACAGTTATTATCTATCTATCTATCGTATCTATTTCTTCCTTTCCATTCAAATGTCCATCACATATAACCACCTGCCTTGCCTCCCATCACCTGTTTATTACAAGTACTGACTCTATCTATCTGCACCGTTCTATCCACCGTCTATCTATTTGGGGTCATCTGTCTATCTGTCCATCAATCTATCTATCTATCTGTCTATCTACCTTTCTATATATCTACCTTTATCTGTCTATCAACCTATTTCTATCTATCTACCTATCTATGTGTATTTATTTGTACCATTCTATCTTCCGTCTATCTCTTTGGAGCATTTACCTATCTATCTACCTGTCTATCTATATCTACCTCTATCTGTCTATTTACCTATCTCTGTCTATCTACCTGCCTATTTATCTATCTGTCTGTCTGTCTATCTATCTACCTACCTATCTACCTTTATATCTATCTATCTTTCTATCTATCTATCTGTCTGTCTACCAATCTGTCAATCTATCTACCTACCTGCCTACCTACCCATCTGTATTTATCTATCTATCTTTCTATCTATCTATCTGTCTGTCTACCAATCTGTCAATCTATCTACCTACCTACCTATCTATCTATCTACTTATCTATCTCCCTCTCTATCTACCTACCTATCTATCTATCTATCTATCTATCTCCCTCTCTATCTACCTACCTATCTATCTATCTATCTATCTCCCTCTCTATCTACCTACCTATCTTTCTATCTATCTATCTATCTGTCTATCTATCTATCTATTTATCAACCTACCATTCTATCTATCTATCTATCTATTTCTTACTTTCCATTAAAATTTCCCATCTATATCACCAGCTCCCTTCGCCCCCTGATGAGTTTATCTATCTCTATCTATCGTACCCTTGTCTGTATCTATCTGGACCTATTTATCTATCTGTGTATCTATCTGGACCTATTTATCTATCTGTGTATCTATCTATCCCTCACGTCACCACCTCCCTCACCCCATTTATTGCAGCTTTATATCTATCTATCTATCTGTCTATCTATTTTCTATCTATCTATTTATCTATCTGCAACCTTACATCTATCTATCTGCAGCTATTTTTTCTACCAATGGATTTAATTCCTACTTTCTTATAAAATCTCCATTCCAATTATTCTCTTCCTATCCACTATAAATGTTGATTTTTTAACTATCTATCTATCTGTCTGTCTATCTATCTCTTTATCTATCTAGTATCTGTATATCTTCGTATATCTATCTATCTATCTACTTATCTACCCATCAATCTATCAATCTATCTTTAAAATGTCCTTGTCATGTCATCAGTTCCCTCGCCTCCTATCTCTCTCTCTCTCTCTCTCTCTCTATTTTATGTTTCCGACTCATGGCATAGGCTACACATCCTGCTGCCAAGGCCCAGTAGTCCTCCTACATACCATACACCTCTACATGTCACCACTTCGGCACTAACACCCACCGTCCATACTGAATACATGCTAGGGCTGTCTCATACAGGACTGGTGTATTGGTATTAGCGGGGGTATTTTTATGGCACTAACACCCACCGTCCATACTGAATACATGCTAGGGCTGTCTCATACAGGACTGGTGTATTGCTATTAGCGGGGGTATTTTTATGGCACTAACACCCACCGTCCATACTGAATACATGCTAGGGCTGTCTCATACAGGACTGGTGTATTGGTATTAGCGGGGGTATTTTTATGGCACTAACACCCACCGTCCATACTGAATACATGCTAGGGCTGTCTCATACAGGACTGGTGTATTCCTATTAGCGGGGGTATTTTTCTGGCACTAACACCCACCGTCCATACTGAATACATGCTAGGGCTGTCTCATACAGGACTGGTGTATTTGTATTAGCGGGGTTTTTTTATGGCACTAACACCCACCGTCCATACTGAATACATGCTAGGGCTGTCTCATACAGGACTGGTGTAGTGGTATTAGCGGGGGTATTTTTATGGCACTAACACCCACCGTCCATACTGAATACATGCTAGGGCTGTCTCATACAGGACTGGTGTAGTGGTATTAGCGGGGGTATTTTTATGGCACTAACACCCACCGTCCATACTGAATACATGCTAGGGCTGTCTCATACAGGACTGGTGTAGTGGTATTAGCGGGGGTATTTTTACAACATGTCGGCGGGTCTTCTGGTAGATCAGTAACGTCTGTTTTTAGGAAATTTGTTACATACATATAGTTGCAAAAATATATTAAAAGTTAATTAAAAATCATCAGTAATTATTTTCTCTACTTGTCTGTTGACCTACTGTCTATCTACCAAGTAGGTACCGTCCACTCACCCGACGTAGTGATATATTTATTGGATAGGTACATACTGTATAGTTGAAAAAACAGATTAAAAGTTGATTAAAAGGCGTCAGTATTTATTTTCTATGTAGTACCTGTCTCTGTGCCTTCTATTTATCTATCTAGGAGTTACCATCCACTCACCCAATGTAGTGATACATATATTGGATAGATACATATAGATAGTTGCAAGAATAGATTAAAAGTTTATCAAAAAGCATTAATGTTGGTTTTCTCTCTCTCTGTCTACTATCCTATCCATCTATCTACTAGGTACCATCCATTCATCCTATGTAGTTAATTATTAATTTATTAGATAGATACACATACCGGTAGTTAGTTGTACAAACAGATTAAATGTTAATTAAAAGACATCAATATATATTTTATGTACATGTCTGACTACCTACCTATTTATTACGTACCATCCACTCACCCGATGTAGTGATAGATCTGTTAGATAGATACATGTAGATACATGCGACAATAGATTAAGAGTTGAATAAAAGGCATCAGTATTTTCTCTACCTGTCTGTCTGCCTATCTATCTTTCTATCTAGTAGGTACCATCCTCTCGCCCGATGTAGTGATAGATTTATTAGATACATAAATATAGATGGTTGCAAAAATAATTCTGGAGTTGCTTAAAAGGCATCAATATTTATTTTGTATACCTGCCTGTCTACCTACTGAATATCTACCCAGTAGGTACCATCCATTCACCCGATGAAGTAGTAGTTTAATTAGATAAAAATCGTCTCGAATATACTGTAGATTCAAAAGTTTTTCAAAGTAATGGAAAGTCCTTTTCTCTACCTGTCTGTCTACAGACCTGTCTTTCTATCTAGCAGGTACCATCCACTCACCGATGTAGTAATAGACATTAGCATATAGCTAGTTGCAAAAATAGATTAAAAGTTGATTAATAAACATCGATATTTATGTTCTCTATCTGTCTCTATACCTTCTATCTATCTATCTATCTATCTAGGAGGTACCATCCACTCACCCAGTGTAGTGATACATTTATTAGATTGATTCATATGGTTAGTTGCAGAAATAGATAAGAAGATGATCAAAAGGCATCACTATTTATTTTCTCCACCATCTTTATCTGTGAGGTAGGCACCATCCACTCACCCGATAAAGTGACAGATTTATTAGACAGATACAAATAGATAGTTGCAAAAATAGATTAAAAGATGATTAAAAGGCATCAGCATTTATTTGATCTACCTGTCTGTCTGCCTTTCTATCTATCATGTAGGTACCATCCACTCACCCGATGTAGTGATAGATTTATTTGATACGGTAGATACGTAATGTTATAGCTGGCTGGAAAAATAGATTAAAAGCTGAGTAAAAGGCATCAGTATTTATTTTATCTACCTGTCTTTCTACCTTCCTATCTATCTATCCGGTAGGTACCATCCAGTCATCCGATGTAGTGACAGATTTATTAGATACCGATATTTAGTTTCAAAAAAGATTAAAAGATAATTAAGATACATTACAGTGTTCTCTACCTCTGTCGACATACCTATCTCTCTATCTAGTTGGTATCATCCACTCATCCGATGTAGTGACAATTATTCTATAGACATGTATGCACAGTCGCAAAAATAGACTAAAAGATTATTAAAAGGATCAGTATTTATTTCCTCTACCCTATGTATCTATCAAATAGGTGCCATCCACTCACCCGATGTAGTGACAGATTTACTTGAGAGAGAGAGAGAGAGAGAGAGAGAGAGAGAGAGAGATGCAAAATAAAATCAAAGTTTAGTAAAAGGCATCAGTATTTATTTTCGCTACCTGTCTCTCCACCTACCTGTGTGCCAAATTAGTAGGTACCATCCAGACACCCGATGTAGTGATATATTTATTAGGTACATACATATAGATAGTTGCAAAAACAGTTCAAAAGTTGATTCAAAGGCGTAGGTGAGAATGAGAGGGCAAAGGAAGGAGTATGTATAGT
This sequence comes from Coenobita brevimanus, assembly GCF_032717465.1. Lineage (NCBI taxonomy): Eukaryota > Metazoa > Arthropoda > Malacostraca > Decapoda > Coenobitidae > Coenobita > Coenobita brevimanus. The sequence goes on from NC_136971.1 coordinate 40,494,822, forward strand.
TGTGAGTAAAAGATGGAAGAAGAGCATAAGACAGTATGGATCAGTTGGGTCAAGGATTGTGTGGGTAAAGTTGAAAGTTGGAATACAAATGTGGGCGATTATGTGTGTGTGTATGCGCCAACGCAAGATCGTGCTAGAAGAGTGAGAGAAGAGTTCTGGACAAATGTGGAAGTGTGCATGGAAAAGTTTGGAAGGAATGAGAGAGTGTTTTTGATTGGTGATATGAATGGTGAAGTTGGGAATGTGAAGGTGGATGGAATAGTTGGTGAGTGAGGTGTGCCTGCTGAGATAGATGAGAATGGGAGTGCGTTAGTGGACATTTGTGCTGGGAGAGGGTTGGTGATAGCCAATACCCTCTTCAGGCATAAAATGATCCACAGGTATACATGGCGAGTGATGAGAAGGGTGGGTGGTGAACTGAATGAAAGGAAGGCAATGATTATGTGTGTGTGGATGAAAGGATGCGAAGATGTGTAATGGATGCAAGAGCTTATAGAGGTTGGGGGAGTGGACTTTCTGACCACTACTTGGTGGTGGCCAGAATTAGGATCCAAGTAAGATGGAGGAATAGAAGAAGGGAAAGACGAGAGGAAGGAGTAGTTGCAAGGAGAGTGGAAAGGTTACAAGAGGATGAGAAAAAGGCAGAGTATAAGAGAGAAGTGGAGGAACGATTGGGCAAATATGAATTGGAACAGATGGGGGACGTGGAAGGTGTGTGTAGGATATTTACAGAAGAAATATGTGCAGCATGTGATGTGGTGTGTGGAAGGAAGAGAAGACGGTGGGGGGTGCAAGGAACAGCGTGGTGGACTGAAGAAGTGAGACAGGCTGTGGCACAAAAGAAGAAAGCATACAATGAATGGATGAGTAATAGGGGCGTGGAAGAAGTTGAGAGGCGGAAGAGAGAGTTATATGTAGAAAGAAAGAGAGAGGTGAAAAGATTAGTAAGAGAGAGTAAGAAGAGAGTGGATGAGGAATTTGGAAGGAATTTGAGTGTAAAGTGGAGGGACTGTAAGAAAATGTTCTGGAAAGAGGTGAAAAGAGTAAGACAGGGTGGAAGTGAAGGTAGCAGGGGAGTGAAAGATAAAAATGGTAGATTACTAGTGGAGAAGGGAGAAAAAGTGAGCAGATGGAGAGAGCACTTTAAGGAATTGTTGAACATAGAGGATGGAAGTAATGCGAGTATATGTGGCTGGGGAATGGCTGGGAGAAGGAGGGATGTGAGAAGACAGGAAGAAATCAGTAGGATAGAAGTTGTGGAAGCAATGAAGAAAGTTAAATCGGGGAAAGCCCCAGGAATTGATGGAGTGTGTGGTGAAATGCTGAAGCATGGGGGAGAGATAGTAGTAGAATGGATGTGGAAGATGTGCAGATTGGCCTGGGAGGAAGGTAGAGTCCCGGAGGATTGGAAGTCAGGTATAATTATTCCCTTGTACAAAGGAAAAGGGGAAAAAGAAGTGTGTGGTAATCATAGGGGCATTTGTCTTCTTAGTATAATAGGAAAAGTGTATGGTAGGATATTTATTGACAGAGTTAGAGAAAGAACAGAAGAATTAGTTGGAGAAGAACAGGGAGGCTTTAGGAAGGGAAGAGGTTGTGTAGATCAGATATTCATTCTTAGATCTTTAGTGGAAAACTTTCTAGAGAAGGGAAAGAAGTTGAATGCGGCTTTCATGGATTTGGAGAAAGCATATGACTGGGTGGATAGACAAGGATTGTGGAAAGTGTTAAGAACATATGGAGTAGATGGGAAGTTGTTGAATGCTGTGAAGAGTATATATGATGGTGCTAAGGCTGCAGTGCGTGTGGATGGTGAACTAAGTGAATTTTTCTCTTTGAAAGTTGGGTTGAAACAGGGATGTGTCATGTCTCCATGGTTGTTCAATCTGTACATGGATGGGGTAATAAAAGAGGTACAAGTTAGGGCAGTATATGTTGGAATGGCCCTGGTGAGAGAGGATAGTGTTTGGAAACTCCCTGTACTGTTGTTTGCAGAGGATACTGTGTTGTTGAGTGAAGACGAAGGGGAGCTGCAAGGCTTGGTGGATGAGTTTGGGAAAGTGTGTAAGAAACGGAATCTAAAGGTGAATGTAGGGAAGAGTAAAGTGATGGTCTTTGAGAGAGGTGAAGTCAATGAATGTACAGTGAGGTTGGATGGTGAGGAATTGGAAAATGTGAGTACATTTAAGTACTTGGGTAGTGTGATGAGTAAGGATGGAGGTTTGGAGGGGGAAGTGTGTGAAAGGGTACAGCAGGGAAGAAAGGTTGCTGGTTCTTTGAAAGCAGTGATAAGAAACAGGGAAGTGAGCATGGAAGTGAAAAAGTTACTACATGACAGTATTGTGATACCAACTCTAACGTACGGAAGTGAAGCTTGGACGTTGTTGGAAGGACACAAGTCAAGAGTGAGAGCCGTGGAAATGAGTTATTTAAGAGGAGCCTGTGGAGTCACATGGAGAGACAGGCTGACGAATGAGGATATAAAGGAGCGTTGTGGTGTGGATGTGATAGGAAGCGTTATGAGGAACACACTGAGGTGGTTTGGCCATGTGGAGAGGATGGAGGGTGAAAGACTGACGAAGAGAGTGTATGTGAGTGAGGTGGAGGGGGGAAGAGGGAGGGGGAGGCCGAGGATGAGATGGAGGGATGGGGTGGAGAGGTATATGAGGGAGGGGGGGTGTGAGTTGGGAGCGGGGCAGTGAGGTGGCGGGGGACAGGGCGACGTGGAGGAGATTTGTTTGTGGCCACCCCAAACGGGATTGAGGCGTCTGGCAATAGATAGATAGATAGATAGATTATTATTATTATTATAATTCTCTCTCTCTCTCTCTCTCTCTCTCTCTCTCTGTATATTGTAAATTCTAGGCAATATTTTATTATAAATGCTGATCAGTCTTCATTATCACCACCACCACCAGTCTAATGATGATAATAAAGATGATATTGATAATAATATAGTAATAATAATAATAATAATAATAATAATTAATAATAATAACAATAATAATAATTAATAATAATAATAATAATAATAATAATAATTAATAATAATAATAACAATAATAATAATAATAATAATAATAATAATAAAGACTACTCATAGTAGTAGTGTAGCCCTTGCACACAGTACACACAAGAGGCGGTACACGTGCACTACCTGGGTGGAGGGCAGTACGGTATGGGTGTAGGGGGCGGGAGTTAGGATGTCAGCGGCCGTTTGGTGCCACACAACGACACACTGCTGCTGACGGCGGCCGTGACTGCCACCATTACCCGAGCCAAAGGCGTTAGGGATCACCACCACCTTCATAGCTTGACGCACCTTTGACACTACACCTTGACGTTTTTCTCTCTTTTATTTTATTTCGCCTTTTTCTCTTTGACCCTAACTTGGTCTAAAATTACCCTCTAGCCTTCCTCTGTCTATCTATCTATCTGTCTATTGCCACACGCCTTAATCCCATAAGGGGTGGCCACAAACAAATTGCCTCCATGTCGCCCTGTCCCCCGCCATTTCACTGCCCTGCTCCCAGCTCACACCCCCCTCTCTCATATACCTCTCCACTCCATCCCTCCATCTCATCCTTGGCCTCCCCCTCCCTCTCCCCCCCTCCACCTCACTCACATACACTCTCCTCGTCAGTCTCTCACTCTTCATCCTCTCCACATGGCCAAACCACCTCAGTGTGTTTCTCCTAACGCTTCCTATCACATCCACATCCACACCACAACGCTCCTTCACTTCCTCATTTGTCAGTCTGTCTCTGTTGTTGTAAAATCAGTATAAATCCTTTTTAGTGGTAAGTGGGGGTGCTCGCCATCCACTCACTCGATGTAGTGCCTAGCCCCGGGTTGTTACGCTGCTCATGGGGCAACGTAGGATTGGCTGATGGATGGATGGATGGCTTCTCTGTAATATTTTCAGAATGGTGGATGGAAGATTGTAATGGTCGTGTATATATATATATATATATATATATATATATATATATATATATATATATATATATATATATATATATATATATATCCCACCGTTGTGGTTCTGTTTAACGTACTCGTTGATAATACAAGTGGTACTCAACTTAGTCTCCCCTCAATGACTGATAAAGTATTCACCTCAGTAAAACAAAGAGGGGAAGCACTTCGACTTTGAATGATAAAGGTTAATTGCTTAACAGATATTTTTGGTAGCGTTTGTAGTTTGGCCGAGTCGAGAATAAGTCAGTACCACGTGTGTTAGTCGTTCCCAAAGCGAAGGAATCTTGAACTGGAAAGGGAGTGAGTCATGCGTGAGAGGACATAATTCCCTTGGTTGGATATCAAAATTGCATATACTTTACTCTACTTTAATAATTCTATATTTGTTAATCAACAGACATTTTTGAATTACATAACCTTTAATAATATGAAAAGAGTTGTAAATTAAGTAATAGTTTGGGCGATAGTAATACAGTACTGTTACCAAGCGAAACAATTTGAATATTTAACAATGACTGCTGAGTTCATCACCTTACATTCTCGATTATCAGTTATTCTTGGGCTCGTCAATAGCCTCAAGACTGGGACATTTAATGACATGGACTGTCTTCGGGCTGGCATAGCCTCGAACCAAAAATATTCACTCATGTACTATTACGTCGGGCCAGTCTAAACTCATCACACAATTCACTAATATTTCATAATCACTCGGGCTTGCTTAGCCTCGAGGAACAACTCAAAATTACATTTTCTTACAACCACTAAATTCACTTCAACGCTCCCAATATTCCTAACCTATTAATAAAAGAGAAAAGAAAGTGGTTGATGAGTTTAAATTCGCCTTTCCGTTACATGATCACATTAACTTTCAAAATTCTGTACCTTATCTAGTATAAAAAAAAAAAAGGTTCACCTGATTGATTCATAATTCAATTGCTACTACATTCAGTTATAAATCTATTCATGGAAAGTGTAAGTGTGTGTGTACATCAAGTCTATGGGCAATATCACATGATGGCCTCGTGCACGCCCCAAAGTCACGGTGTCTGTGAACTGAATCAACGTCTGTTATCCACAACGTCTGGGTAGCCAATGTCTACGTTAAGCTTTTAACAACATTACTTCATATTGTTCACGACAAGCAAGAATTAAAACAAGCAAAGGGGGGAGAAAGGAGGAATGTGTACAGCTCACCTGAATCAACGTCTGTTATCCACAACGTCTGGGTAGCCAATGTGGCTTGTCGGGCACGTAGGGACGCTACTGCTAGATCAAATGAGACTGTGTTTTTGCGATATGGTGGGGTTTAATTCTCTTCACTATTTATATAGTAGAGTACACATGACGTTAGGACTTTTGATTGAATTGGGGAAAATTTGAGATTCAATCCTTACTACATTTAAATACTAAATTTACTGCCATCCCGCCCTGAGTTTGGGGCAGCTCATGCCATCTAGTGACGGCTAAGGCAAGCGGAACTACTTGGTCCTCCCAAATTACATTATCTTTGTCTTTTTTTACTATTAATTTCACATATTTGGATTCTAGCAGCTTGATTAGTATGCATTTCACAACAATGATACGGAAAGAATTGCATACCCATTATTATTCTGTTTAAGGTTTAAACTTGGCGCCCGGCAACGACGCACCACAAGCAAGGGGAATGTTGCCCGCATCTGTTATTCGTTAACAACCAGATGGGGGGAACTCCCATAGCTCAACACTTCCAGTTACACTACCTATGCATAGATACAGAGATATATACATATAAAAATAAAGTTGTCCCTACATCGATCATTAACACATGAACTACTGCTTAGAACAGGAGCCTTATAGACTAGTATTCAGATTACACTCTATCTAACTTAGAAATTACAGTACCTCTAAACATATACATGAATACTAAATCTGTGGCATTACACTTATACAACAACAGAGGCATGCAAATATGTACTGTTGTACAGGTATACACAGTACTTATACAACAACAGAGGCATGCAAATATGTACTGTTGTACAGGTATACACAGTACTTATACAACAACAGAGGCATGCAAATATGTACTGTTGTACAGGTATACACAGTACTTATACAACAACACAAGGGGCTGGCCCTTGCCAGGCTTTTACATTCATAATTTTCACGTAGGTTAATTTCACCCAAAATTATTCCTGTTGCACTTTTCACCTTAAGGCTTTTATGCAGAAATTAATGTCCTTTGTATTACTTATGAGTACAATATTGTAAGGCAGAATATTACATGTCCTTTGTATTACTTATGAGTACAATATTGTAAGGCAGAATATTACATGTCCTTTGTATTACTTATGAGTACAATATTGTAAGGCAGAATATTACATGTGCTTTGTATTACTTATGAGTACAATATTGTAAGGCAGAATATTACATGTCCTTTGTATTACTTATGAGTACAATATTGTAAGGCAGAATATTACATGTGCTTTGTATTACTTATGAGTACAATATTGTAAGGCAGAATATTACATGTCCTTTGTATTACTTATGAGTACAATATTGTAAGGCAGAATATTACATGTACACTGCTTTATTTCTTGTTTAGGCTTTGATGATGGTACAAGTATTGTAGCGAAACGTTAGCCAATAAAGAGCCAGATGTATGTACAGTGGTCAGCACAAATTGGCTGCAAGCCTGCTGGTGTGATGTGGCTGGTTTGGTCTGGCAACGGTGTATGGCAACTAGTTGCCACATAAGCTTTGTTTAGGCTCTTAAGACGTGTTGGTAAGAATTACTACTGTACATCGGCCACAGTGCAATATTCTTTAGATTGGATTAGAAAAATAATGTGCTAAAGATGACCCAAGAATGTTGTGGAATGGTGACACTTCCGCTCTCTCCCCCGTACTCCTGCCGATGCCCCTCCCCAGCCTACCTCTCACCACACCTCCCTCCCTGCTCTCCTTCATGTCTTCTCCTCTCTGCCCACCCTGTCTAGCTTATATTATCCACGGCGCTAATCCACGCAATAAACCCCACTCTTCTCTGTTTCTTGTCTCTTCCTGTAACTTTTTGTTTCTCTACATTGGTGAGATTCTTGCCAGGCCACAGTCGTTTTCTGCCACTCAGTACTTCAAACATGATGAAGCAATTCCAAACATTAGGCTTCTGATACTGCTTCATGAATCAGTGAACAGTAGCAAGAAAATGGCAACATTTGGCCTGCAAAGAGACAGAGACAAATAGCAGCAATGGCCACCAATGTAGCTTTAATTCCGCCTACTGAAATAATACCCACACACCGCCAGGCTCACTCAAAAAAAAAAAAAAAAAAAAAAAAAAAAAAACAGTGAGGAATTCGTGTCAGGAAGGAGAGCTGGTAGGTGTGTGTATGTAGCGGCTTTTGGTGGTGACAAGGGCTGGAGAAAAGCCTGACAACTTGAATACAAGGAGTGGGAAGGAGACAGGGAGGGTGAGAATGGCACTGGAACAGGAAGGACTATTGCTAATTAGCCTTGGATACAGTTAGTTGGCTTAAAGTATTGCCAGCAATGGAGAACAGGACGGCCTGGGTTTAGTAAACAGGCCAGACAATTACCAGGCACCAGTCGGGTTAGTGCCGTGGCTAAAGGAATGAAGGTAGAGAGGGTGGGCAGAGGAGAAAGTGGAGAGACATGAACGTGGGTGGGAGGTAGCAGGGAGAGGAGGGGTGGAGGGGACATCAGGAGTAAGGAGGAGAAAGGGGAAGGCAGCTTAGACACAATTATAATGACCAGTGACACAATATTAGGCTGGTACGTCGTTCCATAACATGGTTGGGTCAACTCTTGCACTTTTTTACACTAATCCAATACCATATACAGAATATTGGACTCTAGGCGGTCTC
>NC_136971.1:40512665-40566705 GCF_032717465.1 Coenobita brevimanus
CCCTGTATAGAGTCAACAACTGTGCAGGTGCAAAGAAGGTACGAGGTCGGCTTAGCACACCTAATCTCTTGGAAGCAAATTTTACCAGAGATGTAATATGATCTTTCGAAGAAAAGTCCCGAGTGAATGAAATCCCAAGCATGTTCAAGGATGATGCAGGATTGAGCTGGATATTATTAAACACTAGTGGGTACGCCTGTAGAAGATTTTGTCAGGTTGATAGGTGTAAAAACTGAGTCTTAGATGCATTAACAACAAGATTATCTTTACCCCAGTCAGAGATAAGAGCCAAGTCAGACATTAGGTGTGCCACAGCACACGTGGCGTCACAAGAATACTACGCCTGAGAGGAAAACTCTGATTTCATATTTGTATTTATCATCAAAAAGTACAGCCATTTAGAGCAGCCATCAATTGCCTTGGACAAAATTGATGTTATTATTATTTTCAGGATTTGCCAAGACTGATATGGAGGAGAAACAGAAGACAGTTGTAGTACTGAGTTTGAACGAGGTGAAGATGGATGACAGAGAAGTTGAACAAGGTGACAGAAGTTGAACGAGGTGGAGCAAAGATGTGGCCAACGCGTATGAAACCTGATGTAGCTGCTGCCATCATACGTGTACTTGACATCCTGCAAGGTGATGTAGCTGCTGCCATCATACGTGTACTTGACATCCTGCAAGGTGATGTAGCTGCTGCCATCATACGTGTACTTGACATCCTCCAAGGTGATGTAGCTGCTGCCATCATACGTGTACTTGACATCCTCCAAGGTGATGTAGCTGCTGCCATCATACGTGTACTTGACATCCTCCAAGGTGATGCAGCTGCTGCCATCATACGTGTACTTGACATCCTCCAAGGTGATGTAGCTGCTGCCATCATACGTGTACTTGACATCCTCCAAGGTGAGACTTAACTTTCTCTTTGACACATTGCTAAATAGGACTCTTGTTACCTCAAAACCCAAGTTCATTTTATGGGCAAAAAATTGAGTACAGTTGGTATAATGACGACAAGTTTATCTATCTGTCTGTTAATCTGTTGCCAGATGCCTTAATCCTGTAAGGGGTGGCCACAAACAAAGTGCCTTCATGTCGCCCTATCCCCTGCCATGTCACTGCCCTCCCCCCAGCTCACACCCCAAACAAATTGCCTCCATGTCACCCTATCCCCTGCCATTTCGCTGCCCTCCCCCCAGGTCAATAAAAAGATGGTGGTGTAATTTAGCCGTGCTTCTTGGCCTGTACTGTATACCTGTGGGTGAATGTCTTTTCCGTGATAATTGTGTAGTTACCAAGTGTTTAGCTACATTTGACTGATGCAAGTACCTGCCAGGGTTGATGACAGCCAAGCATGTACTGTACTTTGGTGTAGAAGTGGACTGACTTAGCATTACTACTGAATGCACACACTTTGTATTGTTTATAAAGGCTCCACCAGCAATGCCTCAGCCTTGGCCACCTAATGGCGCCTCTACACGCTGCTCAATCTCTGGCAGCCTTCCTATTCACTCCCTTACCCCTGATGTCACACTGTCAGTACTGTATCATTTATAAAGGCTCCAACCTGCTTCAGTGCATCTGTCTTGGTCACCTAATGGCGGCTCTCCACCCAGCTCGATCTCTGGCAGCCTCCCTATGGACCTTTACCCCTGATGTCACACTCTCAGTATTTATCATTTATAAAGGCTCTAACCTGCTTCAATGCGTCTACCTTGGGCACCTGATGGTGGCTCTCAATGTAGCTCGATCTCTGGCAGCCTCTTTATTCAGTCCTTTATCCCTGAGGTCACATTCCCAGTACTAATATTATTGATACAGGCTCCAACATGCATGCGCTGGTCTTGGTCACCTAATAGTGGATTTCCTGCACGCTACTCGATCTCTGGCAGCCTCGCTATTCAGTCCTTTATCCCTGAGGTCACACTCTCAGTACTGTATTACTGATATAGGCTCCAACATGCATGCGTTGGTCTTGATCACCTAATGGCCACTTTCCACGCTGCTCGATCTCTGGCAGCCTCCCTATTCAGTCCCTTATCCCTGCCACATTTTTATTCAGGTTTTAACACTCTTAGCCAATTTAAGGTAAAATATGATAAGTAAAAAAGAAGCAGTAGGTTAAATAGCTACAGAAGATGTGCTAGGAACCTCTTAAACTAGACTCATTTTACTCTAACCTAGCCTAAAATTGGCAGCTGCGTAGCGGCTGTAAACATGATTGGTTTTGGGGGTGTGCAGAGAAGGAATGCAGTGCCAGGAGACGTGACACTCGCACAGGTGAAGAGCACTGTGAAGCGGCTGACAAATGGGAAAGCAGCTGGGGTTGATGAGGTGTATGCAGAGATGCTTAAGTGTAGTGGAGAGAGTGGAATGATGTGCTTGTTGGAGATATGTAAGAAGGCATGGATGAGTGAAACTGTGCCAACAGAGTGGAAAAAGGCTGTGATTGTACCCCTGTACAAAAATAAAGGTGAGCGAAGTGAGTGCAAGAATTATCGTGGCATAAGCTTACTGAGTGTGGTAGGGAAGGTATATGGAAGAATTATTATAGAGAAAGTAAGAGAGATATCAAAAGTCCTTGTGAGTGATGAACAGGGTGGAAGGAGACGTGTGGATCAAAGATTTGCAGTGAGACAGATAGAGAAGGCTTGTGAGAAGGATTAAAAGGTGTTTATGGCATTCTAGGATATGAAAAAAGCATACAACAAAGTAGACAGAGAAGCATTGTGGAAGGTTTTGTGCATGTATGGTGTAGATGGTAAGCTGCTAGGTGCTGTTAAGAGTTTTATGATGGTGGTGAGGAGTGTTTAAGGGTAAATGGGCATCTAAGTGAATGGTTCACGATCGGTGTGGGTGTGCGACAAGGATATGTGATATACCCATGGTTGTTAAATATATATATATATATATATATATATATATAAGATGAAATAGAACGAGCGGAATTAAACAAGCTTATCAACAAAAGACAAAGAGAAGAAAAAAGAAAGTGAAACATGGATCAGATCAAAGAAACCATCAAAAAAGGAAAAAGTCTGAAACAGGTCCGAAGTAAAATGGCACTTGGAAAGCAACAAATTACATCACTGAAAGACAAAAACGGTGAAGCCATTAAATGCAGAGATATGATGCTGAAGAAAGTTGAAGAATTTTACAAAGAACTGTATGCATCAAAGACAGTAGTACCAATAGCTAACTTTTCTGTTGACACAAGTGAAATACCTGAGGTAACACCAGACGAAGTAAATATATCTCTTAAAAATATGAAAAGAGGGAAGGCTCCGGGAGAAGATGGAATAGTAACAGATTTACTGTTGGATGCAGGAGCAGAAGTACAAAATAGGCTTGCTCACTTATTTACCCACTGTGTAAAACAGAAGAAAATTCCCCAAACATGGTGTAATGCAATTGTTATTTTACTCTACAACAAAGGTGACTCAAAAGATCTTAGTAACTATCGACCCATTAGCTTGCTATCAGTCATTTACAAACTTTTCACTAAAGTCCTTACAAACAGAATAGCTATAAATTTGGAGGAAAACCAATCTCGTGAACAGGCAGGATTCCGAAACGGGTATTCGACCACTGATCATCTACACACAATGAATCAGCTAATTGAGAAAACTATAGAATATAATAAACCACTGTGCTTAGGTTTTGTTGATTACGAAAAGGCTTTCGACTCAATGGAGCACATAGCAATTATAAATTCATTGCGAGAACAAGGAGTGAATGAGAACATTGTAAAACTGCTCGAAAACATATATAAAGAGGGAACTGCTACAGTTAAATTACATAAGGACTCGGAAAAAATTATGATTGAGAAAGGCGTGCGTCAGGGAGATACAATTTCACCAAAGTTATTTACAGCATGCCTAGAAAGTATTTTCAGAAAGTAGACTAGGAAAACAAAGGAGTGAACATTGATGGAGAAAAGCTAAACCATTTAAGATTTGCAGATGACACTGTCCTAATCTCAGAAAAAGCAGAGATGTTGCAAGAAATGTTAAATGACCTGAACAGAGAAAGTCTCAAAGTAGGGCTAAAGATGAACCGGAGTAAAACTAAAGTAATGTTTAATCCTCAAACACCAAAGAGCGTCATCAGAATAAGTGGAGAAATTCTTGAAGAAGTTGAGGAGTACAATTACCTGGGACAAATACTAAAATTAACGAAAGATAATGATAGCGAAATAAAAAGACGCATTACAATTGGATGGAAAGCTTTCGGTAAACATAGAGACATTATGAAAAATAGCTTGCCAGTTTGTATGAAACGAAAAGTATATAACGAATGTATAATTCCAGCTATGACGTATGGTTGTGAGACCTGGAAACTGACAAAATCGATGGAAAATAAATTAATTCGTTCTCAGAGAGCAATGGAAAAGTCAATGTTGGGAATATCTTTAAGAGACAGGAAAAGATCAAAAAGAACAGAAATGAAGGTGGGCAGGTCATGTAGCAAGAACAAGGGATAATCGATGGAGCAAGAGGCTGACTGACTGGACACCAAGAGATGGTAAGTGTAGCAGAAAAAGGCCAGACAGGAGGTGGAGAGATGAGATAGAGAAATTTGCAGGAAAAAGGTGGCACAGATTGGCTTAGTCAAGGAATTCGTGGAGAAGGTTGGGGGAGGCCTTTGTTCAGCAGTGGACTTGTAATGGCTGATGATGATGATGATGATGATGATGATGATGATATATATATATATATATATATATATATATATATATATATATATATATATATATATATATATATATATATATATATGGATGGGGTGATGAGAGAAGTAAAAACAAAGTAATGGAGAGGGATGGCGTTGGTAATGAATGGTGATGGATGGAATATCTCATATTTATTGTATGCGGATGATGCAGTACTGCTTGCAAGTACCGGACAAGAACTTGGTAGGCTAGTGCTGAGTTCTGCTGATGTCTGTGAGTGTCGTGCCTTGAGAATAAATGTACAGAAGAGTAAAGTGATGGTTATTGAGAGAGAAGGTGACTCCCAGTGTGATGTCACAGTGAATGGAGAGAGACTGGAATTGGTGAGAGAGTTCAAATACCTGGGTACAGTGATAGAAAAGAGGAAAATGTGCAAAAGAAGTGGAAAGTAGAGTAACACAAGGAAGGAAAGTAGCTGGTGCAATGAAGGCCTTGATAAGAAACAGAGGCTTGAGTGTTGCAGCTGCACGAGGCTTACATGAAGAAGTGTTAGTGCCAACTTTAACATATGGATGTGAGACTGTGGCGTGGCATGTAAATGAAAAGTCAAGAGTGAGAGCAGTGGAGATGGGACTGCTAAGGAATGTATGTGGAGTACAGAGGGTGGGTAAGATACGAAATAATGTGATTCATGGAAGTTGCGGAGTGAGGAAGTCTGTGGGCACCAGAATCGAAGAGAGTGTACTGAGATGGTATGGGCATGTGGAGAGAATGGATAACAATAGAGTGGTGAAAAAGGTACTGTATATCTGAGCGAATTTGAAGAAGGGAGGAGGCAAGGTAGGTCAAGGAGAAGGTGGAGAGATATGGTGGATGAGTGTGTGAGGAAGAGAGGTTTGGAAGTCGTTGAGGCTAGGGACTGACAAGAGATCGAGCTGGCTGGATGAATGTTGTGAGGAGAAGTGCATGATCAGGGTTTTGGTAACTTTTTTAACGTGGCAGCGTCCGGATTGACTCAATCCGATATGTTTACATGAAGCTACAGAACGTAGTGAATGTTTTGGGGGGTATCAGATGGAGCCGGGATTCTCGGGGCCTGAATGATGAGCAAATGGAAGCGTGGCCCATTGGTCTGAGCAAATTTGGGCTGTCTGGAGACTGCTACTCCTCACCCTGCCCTAAGGTGGGAAAGGAGGTCCCAATGACGATGATGATGACAATGGTGGAGGATGATGCTAGCCACAAAGAAGTGCTGTGGAAAGGATATAGAGCCATAGTACTGTCTTTTTATGATGCTAGTCACAAAGAAGTGCTATGGAAACGATGTAAAGCCATAGTATTGTCTTTTTATGATGCTAGTCACAAAGAAGTGCTATGGAAAGGATGTAGAGCCATAGTATTGTCTTTTTATGATGCTAGTCTGAAAGAAGTGCTATGGAAAGGATGTAGAGCCATAGTATTGTCTTTTTATGATGCTGGTCACAAAGAAGTGCTATGGAAAGGATGTAGAGTCATAGTATTGTCTTTTTATGATGCTATATTGTCACAAAAGGAAGTGCTATGGAAAGGATGTAGGGCCATAGCATTGTCTCATTCTGCCACTGAACTAAGAAACAAGCTGAAAAACTGTGAAAATCTTGGTCAAGTTAGAGTGAAAAGAGTATAGTAATATTGGTAGTATCCAATGTTTGGTTACCTACTGCCAGACGTCTTGATCCCGTAAGGGGTGGCCACAAACAAATCACTATCTTCTCCCTGCCTGCCGCCATTGCACGGCCCTCCCCCCAGCTCACACCCCCTCTCTCATATACCTCTATACCCCATCCCTCCACCTCATCCTCAGCCTCTCCCCCTGCACCTCACTCACATACTCTCCTCGTTAGTCTCTCACAAACTGATTTATATTCTGAGGCTATGGCAATATATTGACGCTGAAAATGGTTGGAGTAAAGACGCTGAAAGAGGTGAAGACATGGCCGATAATGAGAAGTTGAACGAGGAGCAAAGGTGTGGACAACGAGTGGCAAACAGCTTGATGTAACTGCTGTCGTCAGCGGTGTAAGTCAGCCTTCAAGGTAAGACCAACTTTCTTTTTACTATAATTGACACGTTGCTTTGAAAAGAAGCTTTATCACCTCAAAACCCAAGTTAATTTAAGGGTGAACAATGGAGATAGTATATGACAAGCCTTTCCTGGCCCCATAAAGTTGGTCTGAGGTGCTGGGCTGGAGTCTTCCTCTAATTTGCCTCAACATAACCAGTTCTGGATTACTTAGTCAAAAGGATCAAAGCAAATGACTCCAGACTTGTACAAAAAATACCCACCGAGGTTGTTCAGTTCCCACTGAGGTTGTTCAGTTCCCACTGAGGTTGTTCAGTGCCCACTGAGGTTGTTCAGTGCCCACTGAGGTTGTTCAGTGCCCACTGAGGTTGTTCAGTGCCCACTGAGGTTGTTCAGTGCCCACTGAGGTTGTTCAGTCCCCACTGAGGTTGTTCATGGTACAGCTGATGCTTTGTGTACACTGATAGGTTGTTGTGGGATCAGCCCCAGTCTTTCTGGTCAGACCCATCAACCACAGGCAAGTAACCATCCCTGCAGGGTTATCACATGCAGTGTATGGTGCTCACTTGTGGCTGACAGTGCCCCATCACAGCCAGACACTGGGAAAATTGTGGTTTGGTTTATGGGTGGATGCCACATTTGCATTTCCATCCATTCAAGCAGCACTGTAGCTGGCTGCACCTAACCCTATGGTGTGGTTATATGGTGTTGTCAATGATTTACTGGGTTACAAGGAACGGTAGATGAGGCCATTATTGTCAGCATTATAGACTTGACCAATAGCGAGGCCCTCCTCAATCGTGCCTAACAGAATCTGATGAAACTCCTCCTCCCCCTCCTCACTAGTGTCCACAGCTTCGCCACTGGATGTACGATTTGTAAGGCCATGTTGAAGCTTGACCCTGAACAACCAACCTTCAGATGCCTTGAAGTCAGGGACATTGTGAAGGTGGGCAAACTTCCCAGCAGTGCCTTTTAACTCAGTCCCACGCACTTGCACGCCTGCAGCCCGTTGCTGGCAGTACCAGGTTAATGTTGAATGGTTGACACTGGCATGCTGGGGATCCCCATAGCCTTCCATTTGGCACTGTGTCTGTTGCTCTTGCCAAAGTCTGCCGTGTACTGGGTCAGTTTGTTATGGGATTTCCTGATGTCATGCAGGGTTCAGCAGACCAGGTCATACTATTTAAGATGCGGGAAGTCGACCATCCTGCATCAATCTTACCGAGGATCTCTTGCCTCTTCTGCAGAGTCATCACTACCTCTTCCTTTTCTGTGGTGGAGGGACCATCATCACACACCCTAGGAAGGCGCATGCAAGGAACAGCAAGGCCTGAAGTAGGTAGGGAATAACCACAAAAGCCACCGCTTGTGCTGCCATAGTAACCATACGAGAGGAGCTGTTCACTACAAGGTTGATGTGTGGGAAGTGGGAACAGCCCAGGGGGTCCCTAGCAGACACTGGGTGAACTACTGAGCCAGACAGCGTGGTGCCACTGGGCTAATCCCGTCCAGCCAAACAAAAATGTTCTTGCAGCCAAAATTTTCACCGGATTGCAAGTATTTTATCTGGATAAAATGGAAAAATGTACATATAATGGTTTAATACAGCCAGATAACAGCATCTGGGTTATGAATCGTAAAGATGATGGACATCCAGATGAATGGGGCATTACTGTATAAATAATGTGAATGAGGTCACAACCAGTAACTGCTTTGAACTACAAAATGACACTGCCATTAAAAACTATTGTGATGAAACTCAGTGATAAACAATGCAAACACTGAAGCATTTCAAGTCTACTCCTAATGAAGAACAAACAGGATGTTATGTAAACACTGCAAACACTGAAGCATTTCAAGTCTACTCCTAATGAAGAACAAACAGGATGTTATGTAAACACTGCAAACACTGAAGCATTTCAAGTCTACTGATGCTGAAGAACAAACAGGATGTTATGTAAACACTGCAAACACTGAAGCATTTCAAGTCTACTGATGCTGAAGAACAAACAGGATGTTATGTAAACACTGCAAACACTGAAGCATTTCAAGTCTACTCCTAATGAAGAACAAACAGGATGTTATGTAAACACTGCAAACACTGAAGCATTTCAAGTCTACTGATGCTGAAGAACAAACAGGATGTTATGTAAACACTGCAAACACTGAAGCATTTCAAGTCTACTGATGCTGAAGAACAAACAGGATGTTATGTAAACACTGCAAACACTGAAGCATTTCAAGTCTACTGATGCTGAAGAACAAACAGGATGTTATGTAAACACTGCAAACACTGAAGCATTTCAAGTCTACTGATGCTGAAGAACAAACAGGATGTTATGTAAACACTGCAAACACTGAAGCATTTCAAGTCTACTGATGCTGAAGAACAAACAGGATGTTATGTAAACACTGCAAACACTGAAGCATTTCAAGTCTACTGATGCTGAAGAACAAACAGGATGTTATGTAAACACTGCAAACACTGAAGCATTTCAAGTCTACTGATGCTGAAGAACAAACAGGATGTTATGTAAACATTGCAAACACGGAAGCATTTCAAGTCTACTGATGCTGAAGAACAAACAGGTGAAATGCATTAAGGAAGAAGAGTTTGGTGATGACATAAACACTGGTGAAGAAAAGTTGAATGGAGTAGAAAAGCAATGATGAGGGAGTGAGTCAGTGGTTTGACGTGCATAGGAAACATGCAGCTGGACACAGTATAACACAGGAGGGTATATGAAGCTGATTTGGAGTAAGACTCAAACAGGTGAGAGAGTTGATGGTACATGTCACAGTGGTGGAGTTACCTGTAGTGTGTGGGTGTGGGGGGGTGGCGGCTGATCCTGAAGGCAGTGCATGTATATCTGGTCATTTTCTAGGGTTATCCTGGAGGACCGGATGCCACCTTGGTTTTCTTGGACGACAAATACCAGACCATCCTCCACCAGCGTCTTGATGCGCTGACTCATTTCCAGGAGGTTCTCAACCTGTGGGTAGTAGCATATATGTGGACAGCATCGATGCCCAGTCCCTAGTAATCTGATGGGTAGACATAGTGTTTAGTCACAGGTGGGGTGTAGACATTGTGTTTTAGTCATAAGTGGGGTGTAGGCATAGTGTTTTAGGCATAGGTGGGGTGTAGACATAGTGTTTTAGTCACAGGTGGGGTGCAGACATAGTGTTTTAGTCATAGGTGGGGTGTAGACATAGTGTTTTAGGTACAGGTGGGATGTAGACTTAGATTACTGTGTTTTAGTCATAGGTGGGGTGAACACTTGTCATTTGGGGACAGTATACTATTTTTTTTTTTTCCAGACTTATTTTCGATGATTTTCTGATTTTATTTTTGAGTTTTAGTGAATTATAAACTGCTTTCAGGCTTAGTTTGGCTTGTTTTAAAGCTATTTGGGGGTTTAGGTGAACTACAAACTTGTTTCTGAACTCATTTTGTGGGTTTTGTACATGGTTGGGGGGATCCTTGAGTTCCCAAATGCATTCCTATACTTCTGTTTTAACATCCCAGTTAACCAATACCCCAGCTCAGCAATAGGTGTAGTGAGTTGGGACAGTACTGTAGTGGGTAACTTACTGTTATTTGCTGTGGCATCTTTGTGATGGTGTTGATCTTGTCCATGATGGTGGAGGCCGGGTCTGGGTGTGGTGGAAGGGAGGGGGTGTGTGTGGCATCAGTCTGCACTGCCAGTGCATCCAGGGCCGTCTTGATGGCCTCACGCACCTGTTCGTACTAACACAAACATTAGTGCTGGAGGCTCTGCCAACTATGTGCTAATGTACACTTCACACATCACAAGTTTATATGTCAGTGTAAGTGTGCTCATGTTACTACAGAAGCCTGGTGGTACAAGTAGAAGGGACTGGCTGCCTACCTTCATGCTAGTGGTGACAATGTTAATATCAGGGAACTGTTCTTGGCAGTTCTGCCTCCAGTCTTCAACCTCCACACTGCATTGGTCAGCGTAGTCAATGGCTGTGTCAGCCTTCTGTGCTGTGTTGGCATTCTGCAGACACTCCAGTCTGGCCTCCAGCTGCTTCACTCCTTCCTCTCCTTGTTGCTTCATGGCCACCACTCTGGCCACCTCCTCCTCTATCAGTGTCACAACCGAGGCCATGTTGTGTGTGAATTCCTCCGCCTTTTTTATCAGCTGGAGGCTTTGTTCCTTCTGGTCAGCCAGCCAGGTCAGGTACTGGTCCAGCTGGGATTGAGTGTTTTGGGAGCCTGTAACCTTGCTCCTTATGCTGTTCTTTTGCTCCCCCAGCAGGGACTGAAGCTTCTTGCTCATCCCACTGGGCCTCTTCCGGGTTGTGCCACCTCTTGTTTTGACTGACATTTGTTTTTTTGCTGCAGGTTTTACACTTGGCTTTCCACCAGCTGCTCCTGCTGCCTGTGCCAGCTGTACATTCTTAAGCTTTTTGACAAAAGCCTCCATTGCATAGCTTACTGGGAAATTATCCAGGGAGGTGGCGGAGTGGCTGGCACGGCATTCAGGGCAGGTCAGCTGGTTGGCTGTGGTCAGTTGTAAGATGCAGGACGAACAAAAGGTGTGGCCACACGGCAGAGTGCGTGGCCGACGCTCACTCTCATCATAGGTGATGTAGCACACATTGCACTCCTCAGGATTGTCCTGTGCAACAACAATAACATTGATTGCTTACATGTAGCACATGATGGACATTGCTGACCTTACAACCTAAAAGGCAGTTTTAATATTCATAACTCACTGATGCTAAGAAAGAAAGCAATAACATGAGCTTTATATAACTGACGTCCATACTGTACAGTCGGCCTAAGAAGTGACAGTGGAGTATCCAGTCAGTGATAATGGATAATACTCCTCTTATATCTTTGCAAGATGACACCTATTATGTAAAATTGTAATTGAAAACAATGTGAAATACAAGATAGGTATCAGGTAGTACCAAGGGAAGACCATATAGAGGCATGAGAAGAGAACAAGAGATCAGGACAAGATGGACATACGTCCCCAACCATCACGCACCCCTCTTCCCCACAACAGAATCAACTAGAGGTACTGTACAATACATCACACTGCTGCATTACCCTCCACCTGGACCAGCACTCAACGGAATTGGGGCAGGATCTGTGTGCCAGCAGACTCCGTAAGTAGGACTACGACGATGCCCACTGTGTTTGTCAGGGGAAAGACGCCCACCATGCTCCCTCCCCCTACTGCTTTCTGTAGGACTGTGACGACGCCCACTGTGCTCGTCAGGGAAAGGACGCCTTATAGTGAGTCCTGGGGTACACTCATTACAACCAGCGCCCCTAAGTCACCAGTCAATGTCAGACTCCTGAAGGAGGAAAGACCGCAGGCAGCCCCTGTCGGACTCCTGACGAAGGTGAGACTGCAGACACAGACAAAGAAGGACGCCCCCAGAACTCCCTGCTGAGACCTCCTTAGACAAGCTGGCACACCGTCCCCCACGAAGGGCAGGTGCAAGGAAGCCCCAGCCCCGAGGGCCGACACACTGACGGAGGTCCCTCCAATGAAAGGCCTCCCTCTACACCACCCAGCAGCCCTCACCCGACGATCAAGAGTAAACTAGTGGTACCACGCCCCTTCAGAGAGTGCACACCTGACGAGACACCTCCCACACCTGGGGGCCACTAGTCCCAGACTCAGATGCTTATACTTCATATAGTGTGGGTAATCTATCACATTGTATTGTGTCAAGTCACTGTATTCTTTGTGAGTAATATACGTGTAAGACTGGTTAGCCTGTGGTTTTAAGCCCTGTTCCTTTGGTTGCATGCTCTGGACCCGGTCTTAGAAAGAACCCAATATTGGACCCACATACTCAGAGAGAAAGAAGTTGAACTCTGAGTATGTGGCATAAAAATAAGTGAATGAAAAAGTGCTTATGCATTTCAGAATTGTAGGAAACAGTTTGTTAGTTACGATAATAAGAAATCCTAAACGGAACTAACTGAAATTTCAGAACTATCGCTCAAGGACAGGCAGGAATAAGTTGCGGGATTTAAGTCTACTGTGGTAGTAAGCAATTATTTCTGGTATCGTAAGACTGAAAAGAAAAGGCCTTCAATAAACAATGAAGATCTGTTATTTTTATTTGAGATATTTACCATTAGACTATTGGTGAATAGTTAAAAGTTATTTATTTCCGTTTTTGTTGTCTCCATGGATGACGACAGAAAGTGGGAATGCGGAGTAAGTTAGTAGGCGATGTTAAATGGCTCGATCAACAAGCACAAATGAAGACAACTTTTACTGACAGACGTGCAGCTCTTACATTGCATTTGGCCACTTTTCCACTAAGAAAAATCTGTGGAAGACTTAGTATAAGCTTGAAAACTATCACTTAATGAAATATAAAAGAACCTTGCCAATTTGCTGAGAGTCTGAGCTCCATGGAGGATGCAAATTGTTTCATAGTCTGTATTATCCTCGGTGCCTGAACAACGGGCAAGAGTAATCAAATGCAATAAAAACAGCAGTGAGTTCCACACTTCCAACTCAGTATTTTCAAGTAGACAAGACACAGCAGTTAATTTAAAAAGAAAAGTATTCTAGATTTAAAAGATGGAACAAGTATGCACTTTTGCATTGCACAAATTTGTAAGCCCATGTTCTAGTCCTCTTTACTGCCTAGTGTCAGAGAAAAAGATATAATCTGTCATACCTATAGTCGCAGCACATGACTCTGAGGTTGTCAGTATCGTACCCTGGCAACCTACCAGTCAGAAGTGCATCCAATTTCGTATCATATTATACCCAAATCATATTATTATGCACGAATATATTATACATGAATATTATTATACACGAACATATTATACACGAATCACATGCGTCTCATATTATACACGAAATTGGATGCACTGTTGAGGGGTAGGTTGCCACGGCATGATGATAACATCCTCAGAGTCACACGCCACGACTATAATAATTTTGTATCAATAGGGTTGTATATAATTACATTTATTATATGCTAGGGGAGGCAAGGAATAAGAGGCAGAAAAGATCTTGCTGCAGCTTTGGGTAGGGTAACCTTGCTAAGAATAATATTTGTGGCATCCTTATTGTTCCTTTGTCATCACCATTGCATTTGAAAAGCAAGTAGTGTATTGCATTCACTAGAATTTTCCTAGGTTGGCCTTCGAAACTAGATAATCAGTTTATGAAATCCTGGGACATACACATGAGCACGGGGATATGCTGTGCACCACGCGCCGAGCAATACATTACATATTCAAATCAGGAAAACATATGTTACAGGTTAGCTTCTAATACATCATTGCCTCATGTTATTCATTTCTCATAATTATTAGCGTGATATACTATTTTTTTTCTTTTCTATATGACGTGATGAAGTACAGAAATTTTTACCTTGAATTCAGTAAGTTTTCACGGAAAGCATGGCAGTACAGAGTGTCTGAAGCAATCTGAAACTCTGTCATCACTTCTTGGGGCGACTGTACAAGTGGTGGTCTAATAACAGTATGGTGAACATGCCATAACAGAATATGCTATTGTACTGTAACATGTACAGTAACACTAATATTAATAGTGAGAGACAGTACAGTAGTGAATATTGATCTTTTTATCCACAAACTGTATGTCCAACAACATATGAATTAAGAACCTTTGTACACAAGTCCTGAATGTGACAACCTCCTTTGTATAGTACAGCATAGTGTGTGTGTGTGTGTGTGTGTGTGTGTGTGTGTGTGTGTGTGTGTGTGTGTGTGTGTGTGTGTGTGTGTGTGTGTGTGTGTGTGTGTGTGTGCTTCTCACTGCCTCAAATACACAAAGCACAAGCCATGTACTGTCAGCAGGGTAACACTGTTGTTGTTGAAAGATTCCCTGCACATATAGTGCAGGCCGGGCCATACATTAGCCCGGTCAGTGGTGTATGGGCTGATTAAAAACAGTAAGTGGGGAGGACAGGACCTGGGGATTGACCAGCACACACGTCCTGTCTCCTGACTGGCTTTGCGGTGTGTGTGTGCAGGGTAACAGTGTACTCACCATATTTGTAGTAGTGGCACTGTTGACTCTGTAGTGACTGGTGACCTGAAAAAATATAACAAGTGTCAATTCTTCAATTAGTTTAAGTTAGTCATTATAAGTTCCATCCCTGTATTAAGGCCTTCACTACCATCACCTTATATATTGTGCTTGCAATCACATGGTTATATATTGTGCTTGCAATCACAAGGTTATATATTGTGGTTGCAATCACATGGTTATATATTGTGGTTGCAATCACATGGTTATATATTGTGGTTGCAATCACATGGTTATATACTGTGGTTGCAATCACAGGGTTATAATATAACCCTGTGATTGCAACCACAATATATAACCTTGTGATTGCAATCACAGTATATAACCCTGTGATTGCAACCACAATATAATATATTGTGGTTGCAATCACAGGGTTTTGGTGGTTACAGGGCAGCAGCTGAGTGTGTACGAGGTAAGCAAAGATAATATAACCTACCACGATTTTTTGGTCTTTTTTTTTTTTTCAATAATATCATTTAAAAAAAACATATGCGTAAAAACAGACGGCATTGTATTGAACACAAACACCAGTTAATATTGTGTGTGTGTGTGTGTGTGTGTGTGTGTGTGTCAGCATGCTTCCTGTGTGTACATGTGTGTGTATGCAGATGTACACACGGGAATGTATTGATTAGCAGAGTCCTTCGTTGTCTGGGAATGTGTTCATTTGTACTGAGGTGTGCTGTGTTGTGATGTGTTGTAACACGTGTATTGTCTTGTGTTTATTTGTGCCGTGTTGCAGTGTGTTGTGGTGTAGTGTGTTGTGCTGCATTGTGATGTGGTTTGCTGTGTTGTGTTGTAATATGTTGTATTGTGTTAATTTCTGCTGTGTTGTGGTGTGCTGTGTTGCACATTGTTGTGGTGTAGTATGGTGGGTTGTCACGTGTGATTTGTTGTGGTATGGTGTGGTGTGGGCATGTGTGGTATGGTGTGGTGTGGGCATGTGTGGTATGGTGTGGTGTGGGCATGTGTGGTATGGTGTGGTGTGGGCATGTGTGGTATGGTGTGGTGTGGGCATGTGTGGTATGGTGTGGTGTGGGCATGTGTGGTATGGTGTGGTGTGGGCATGTGTGGTATGGTGTGGTGTGGGCATGTGTGGTATGGTGTGGTGTGGGCATGTTTGGTATGGTGTGGTGTGGGCATGTGTGGTATGGTGTGGTGTGGGCATGTGTGGTATGGTGTGGTGTGGGCATGTGTGGTATGGTGTGGTGTGGGCATGTGTGGTATGGTGTGGTGTGGGCATGTGTGGTATGGTGTGGTGTGGGCATGTGTGGTATGGTGTGGTGTGGGCATGTTTGGTATGGTGTGGTGTGGGCATGTGTGGTATGGTGTGGTGTGGGCATGTGTGGTATGGTGTGGTGTGGGCATGTGTGGTATGGTGTGGTGTGGGCATGTGTGGTGTGGTGTGTTGTGGTTTTGTGACATCGTGTGGTGTGGTGTGGTGCGTTTTTGTGTGGAGTGTTGTGTTTTTTACTTATTTTTTTTGTGTGTGTGTGTGTGTGTGTGTGTGTGTGTGTGTGTGTGTGTGTGTGTGTGTGTGTGTGTGTGTGTGTGTGTGTGTGTGGTGTTGTTTCCTTTGTGATCTTGTGCTGTGGTGTGGACTTCTGTGGTTTGCTGTGGTGTGGTGTGTTGTGTTGTGTGTGCCATGGTGTGGTGTGGTGTGGTGGTGTTTTGTGTGGGGTGTTGTGGTGTGTTGTGGTGTGGTGTGGTGTGGTGTGGTGTGGTGTGGTGTGGTGCGTTGTACTGTGTTCTTTTGCTGTGTGTTTTGGTGTAGTAATGTATTCTAATACATCAGTGTAAATGCTCAATCAGTTGCCAAATAGCACATTGTACTGCGCCAGCCAGCACCACAAAGCACATGAGTACACACTCTAACAATTACAGTATAGTACATCACATCACAGTTTTTGCAGTTTTACCTCTAGAGCACTGTACTAGACGGCAGTACATGTACAGAACAAAGCACATACTGAGTACAGAGCAACAAGCAGTAGGACTGTGTACCACTGGTGACCATAGTAATATTGAACTATACCCCCACACACCCCATACCTACCCCACCACATCCCACCCAACCCCATACCTACCCCACCACACCCCACGCAACTCCACACCTACCCCACCACACCCCACCCAACCAAGTTACCGTAACCCACACCCACACCCCACCCAACCCCATACCCATATCTACCCCACCACACCCCATCCAACTACATTACCGTCACCCACACCCACACTACCATACCCAACACCCATACCACCATACCCAACACCCACACCACCATATCCAACACCCACACCACCATACCCAACACCCACACCACCATACCCAACACCCACACCACCATACCCAACACCCACACCTTTGAGGCCTTACATCATTATACCTCAGTCAAATATGAACTAGAAAACAAACATTGTCTTAAAAAATGATTGTTAAGAAGCAGGAATGACAAAAGTGCACAGATAAGAGATGAAAAAAGCACATAGACAAGAGAGCATTGAAGATGGGATATTTGGAGACCTGTCCCCATTACTACATTCCAGCAGCTACAAGTCTGTGGCTAAAGTGTGGTATTTAGTAATGGGTAGAGGTCTCCAAAGCTCCTCCCATCCTGAATGCTCTCTTGTTTATGTGCTTTTTTCATCTCCTATCTGTGCATTTTTCCCATTCCTACTTCTTAACAATCATTTTAGAAGACAGTGTTTGTTTTCTAGTTGATGCTGTTTTTGTGGAAGTATAATTATGCATAAAGCAAGTGTTAGATTTGGTTAATCACCACCACCACCACCACTACCACTTTCACCACCACCATTACGACTATTACCACCACAACCACCACTGTGACCACCACAAACACCACCACTATCACCACCCATACCAACCCCACTATCACCACCACTATCACCACCATTGCCACCACTGTCACCACCACCGCCACCATCACTATCATCGCCACTATCACCACCACCACTATTATCACCACAACCACCACCACCATTATCACCACCACTACTACCACCACCACTATCACCACCACAACTATCAGTATCACCAACACCACCACTATCACCACTACCACTATAACCACCACCACTACCACCACCACCACCATTATCACCACCACCATCACCACCACCTCCACCACTATCACCACCACCACCACCACTATCACCACCATCACCACCACCACCATCACCACCACCACCATCACCACCACTATCACCACAACCATCACCACCACCACCACCACTATCACCACCACCACCACCACACAGTGCAGGAAACAAGTACAAGCAAAAGGACTCGCTGCGCCTCAAGGTCACACCTCCCTCACTCCCTTGTGCTCCCTCCATCCTCCCTTTCCTGCCTGACTGCTGCCCCCCCCCCGTCTGCCTGCTGCATCCCTGTATGCCTGCTGCCCCCCTGTCTACCTGCTGCCTCCCTGTCTGCCAGCAGCCTCCCTGTCTGCCTGCTGCCTCCCTGTCTACCTGCTGCCTCCCTGTCTGCCAACAGCCTCCCTGTCTGCCTGCTGCCTCCCTGTCTACCTGCTGCCTCCCTGTCTGCCAACAGCCTCCCTGTCTGCCTGCTGCCTTCCTGTCTGCCTGCTGCCTCCTTGTCTGCCTGCTTCCTCCCTGTCTGCCTGCTGCCTAACTGCCTGCTTATCTGCATGCCTGTCTGCCTGCCTGCTGCCTAACTGTCTGCTGTCTCCTGGTGTTCCTGCTGCCTAACTGCCTATCTTCCTGCGTCCTAACTGCTTGCTCCCTTGCTATCTGCCTGCTGTCTCCCTGTCTGCCTGCTGCCTTCTTGTTTGCATAACTGGATGCCTGTCTGCCTGTCTGCCTGCTGCCTAACTGCCTGCCTGCCGCCTCTATCAGTCTTGTAATAGATTATATAGCAGTCGTAGCCGAGATGTAGTAAATACTGAGTAAAATGAGGAAATAACCTCAGTTCACTTGTAGTCAATGACGGGAGAAGATAAAAGATGAGTCTGGGGTTGATTGTAGTGTTATTGTGTTCAAAAGGAAAAAGCTCAAGATGAACACTGCGTGTATTACACAAGAGCGTTTGTGCTAGCTAACGTCTCCCAGCTTCTCTCGTTACACCCCCACTTCTCGCTCTCTCTCCGCTCCAGTCTCCTAATTCCTTCTGACTTCTCCTCCTCTTTCTTGGCGTATATAAGAACTTCCATCACGTGGGCTACACTGTCGTCGAAATGTTGTAGAAGCCTGTGTGTGTGTGTGTGTGTGTGTGTGTGTGTGTGTGTGTGTGTGTGTGTGTGTGTGTGTGTGTGTGTGGTGGCTTTCCGGCCAAGCGTCACCAGGTGCTGAATACAGCATTCCTCAGCGGCAATTTACAAACGCTGTTCCTGCAGGCCGTAGCCATGACTTTGCTTTAACCTTGTAGATTACATCTATGCTACTAGCTATTATTTATGATATTTAAGAGTCCTGACACCTCTCTATCTGCCTCCTTCCTAACTGCCTGCTGCCTCCCTGTCTGCCTGCTGCCTAGCTGCCTGCTGCCTCCCTGTCTGCCTGCTGCCTAACTGCCTGCTGCCTCCCTGTCTGCCTGCTGCCTAACTGCCTCCTTGTCTTCATCCTGCCTCCCTGGCTGTTTTCTGTTAACTGTGTCACTGCCTGCTCTCTCTCTCTCTCTCTCTCTCTCTCTCTCTCTCTCTCTCTCTCTCTCTCAGGAGGAGGATGGTGGACCGCAGGAAGACAGTAATGATGATGATGATGATGATGATGATGGTGATGAAGATGATGGTGATGATGATGATGATGAGATAATGATGATGATGATGATGATGATGATGGTGATGATGATGATGATGATAGTATGATGATGGTGATGATGATGATGGTGATGATGATGATAGTATGATGATGGTGATGATGATGATGGTGATGATGATGGTGGTCATGGTGATGATGACGGTGATGATGATAATGATGATGATGATGATGATGATGATCATGGTGATGATGATGATGATGATGATGGTGGTGGTGATGATAATGATGGTGATGATGATGGTGATGATGATGGTGATGATGATGGTGGTGATGGTGATGATGACGGTGATGATGATGATGATGATGATGATGATGGTGATGATGATGATGATGATGATGATGGTGGTGATGATAATGATGGTGATGATGATGATAGGATGATGGTGATGATGATGATGGTGATGATGATGGTGGTGATGGTGATGATGACGGTGATGATGATGGTGATGATGATGATGGTCATGGTGATAGTGATGATGGTCATGATGGTGATGATGATGGAGGTGATGGTGATGATGATGATAATGATGATAGAGATGATGATGATCATGATAATGATGATGATGATGATGATGATGATGATGGTGGTGGTGGTGGTAATGATGATGATAATGATGATGATGATGATGATCCTTTGTCTCATCCCCAGTTTCCTTTTCCCTCCTTCCCCTTTCTTTATAGCTATCTGCCCAGTCCCTACCTTCCTCCCTCTCTCTTTCCTTTCCTTCGTCTCTCTCCCTCTCTGTCACTCCCTCCTTACCTCACTCATCTTTTCTTTCTCCCTCCCTGTGTCACAACTTTGTCTTACTTTTTTCATCTGTCACATGTCTTACCTTTTTTTCTCCATTACTCTCTCCATATTTCTTTACTTGTACTAAATCCATTTCCTTCACTGCTTTCTTCCCCCAGTAATAACTGCATGCTCTTTTTCTCCTCTCTCCGTCTCTCCCTGTCACCCGAAAACTCTTCTTTCATTCCGCTCTTCCCACTGTCTTTCCCTCCCTCCCGACCTCTCCCTCCCCTTGTCTTCCCTTCTTAACACCTCCCTCCTATTTCTTGCCCTAAAAATTAGCCTATTTTCTTCCCACCCTTAATCTCTACTTTCCGCAAATTTCTCTGTTTCTCTCCCTCCCTTTTTACTTGAATGTCATTCGTTGTACTCAGCCTCAATGCTTTCGTCTTATCCTGCTTAGTTCTTTCCCTGCGTCCTTGCCAGAATAACACACTTTCTTCCTCCTCCCTGTTACCTTGCCTCCTTTTCTAATTTTTCTAATTATTATTCTCAGTATTCCCTTCCGTAGCTCTCTTTCCCACTTTCTCCTTTTGTTATCCCTGTTTCTATGTTTGCTCCATTCCCATTTTCTCTCAGCTGTCTCCCCTTTTGTCTCTACTTCCCTGTCTCCCTGCCTTTCTATTCACATCTCGCTTTTCTCTTTCCCTTTCACACTGCTTGTATCTCATTTCACCTCCCACTGGCTCTTCTTCTCACTCTCTCTTTTTTTAAACCATCGTTGTTCTCCTTGCCTCTCCCCTTTTTATTTTCTGCATAACTGTCCTTTCATTTCTCATTTTTCCACTCGCTCTCCCTCTCCGCCTGTCCCTCCCTGTCTTTTAACACACAGACTGTGTGTGTGTGTGTGTGTGTGTGTGTGTGTGTGTGTGTGTGTGTGCGTCCCTGTGTCACTTCTATAACATTGTTTCATTTTTTCACCTGCGGGTTTTCTTCCTCTCTGCTTCAGTTTCTTCTCTCACTCACTTTTTTTTTTTTATCAGTATCTCTCCTGATTGTTCTTACCATTCCAAGTCTCTCTCTCTCTCTCTCTCTCTCTCTCTCTCTCTCTCTCTCCAGTTTTTCTTACCCCATTTTTCTCTCTCCCACCACAGTCACGTTCTCCTCTACCACATTCCATCTTTCCCTGTTCCCACCTACAGTTACCCTCTTCAGTACCTTCCTGTAATTCTTTTTTTCTCCTCCTTCTCTTCTGTTCCTTCCTTTCCTTTCCCTCTCACTCTTCTTTCCACCTCTCTACCTCTTCTCCATCGTACATCATTTTACTTTTTTTCTCTCTCTCTCTCTCTCTCTCTCTCTCTCTCTCTCTCTCGGAATAAGGAGATTGTCCTCACAGTCGATATCTCCTTAATACGGCCACTTCCTGAGTTGCTGTGGAATTTTGGTCGCTTGAAAAAGACATACGTCGACTTAAAAAGAGTTCAGGAGACTAAGGTATCAAGTTCGCCTGAGGGCTGTGGAATTTTTTTAGTAGAAACTCGTACACTACGAGGTCAGCTCATTAAAGTGTTTAAAATCTGAATGGGTTTAACAATCATTACATAGAAAGTTGCTTACTCTTAACAAGGACTCGGCACACAACGAACAAATTTACCAGCAGAATTACATGAAAACTTTATCACGTGCAAGATCTGCTCCACATGGACCTGACTCAACATGGACGTTGTTAACACTACAGTAGAGAAGTTTAAGGGATTCATCGGCAGGATCTTACACTAGAATAAATGTGAATTGGATATGCATTCCCAGGCAAACAAGATGTATCTCCACGGTATGGCCTGCATAGTCCTTAGCCTAATTTTCCTTGTAACTCCTCTCTCTCTCTCTCTCTCTCTCTCTCTCTGTAAAAGAGGTGTTTACTACCGCAACATTTAATAACAGCAGATTTATTTTCGCTGTGTGCGTGCGTGTGTGTGTGTGTGTATAAAAGAGGTTTCTATTACCGCAACATTTAATCACAGCAATTTATTCTCTCTCTCTCTCTCTCTCTCTCTCTCTCTCTCTCAGTGTAGTAAACCTTTTCCTAACTTGCTTTATGACATATACTGTACTGTTCCTATATTAGTTGTTCGCAGTACACGTAATTAGAGAGGTGCTTGAACTACAGAAACCCCTAGCTGGCTGTGAGCGAGAGTATGGAGGGTACCGGGTGGGGTTATGGGGTTGGAGAGAAAAGTGGGGGGGTTGGGTGGGAGTGTGGGACTATGAGGAAGGGAGGAGGAGGGGATAGCTCTCCATCGAGCAGTGTTACAAACACCTTAGTCCACGGAAAAGGAAACGAACTTACTCCGACGTCTGTACTTATCACTCTCTCTGTGCCCCACCCCTCTGTCACACACACACACACACACACACGTGTACCGCCAACTAATCCATCATATACTATTACTCCTTCTCTGCAGCAATAAACAACTCACGTGATGGTGTTCGTAGCCAACACACTTGCTCTTATAAACACAGCCACTGTTATACTAACATCTCATCAGTCATCTCTCACTGCCCAGAGCTAAATATGCTAAGGCCCCTAAACAAGCTAACAAACAGCTACAATTTTGTTCATGAATAAAGTTCTGGAAATTAGCGAAAAAAATGGATAATATTTTTGGAATAAGGCCAATAATTTACTGAAATCACTAAAACATTACTTGATGTCCTGTAGTTAAGCAGTCAAAAAGTACCGCTATTGTTGGTTAACCTTAGCGCAAAGATCACTACATTGGCAACACGGCATCACTTCCTCAGGTTGCCACGTCTGTCCTTTTGGGAACCTGCCTGTCGTTTTCTTTTCATAAGAAAAAGGACAGCCCAAAACTGTCCTTTCTTGTCTTTTTTATTTACCTTTTGCTGTTTACAAATCGACTGTATTTAAAAAGCTTAGTATACAGTTATGTAGCCAGTGCTGACATGCTAAATATTTAGCTACTCGTACTTGACACATCAGAGCGTAGTCAGGATTAACACCCACATTATTGCACAATACGGAGTGAGGGAGTTGAAAGGAATTAAGTGAGAGAGACAGAAGTATGTATACCACACCCCACCCAACCCCATATCTACCCCACCACACCCCATAACTACCCCACCACACCCCACCCAACCCCATCCCTACCCCACCCAACCCCAAACCTACCCTATCATACCCCACCCAACCACACTCTACCCAACCCCATACCTACCCCACCACACCACACTGAACCCCACCACACCCCACCCAACCCCACCACACCCCATCCAACCGCAACCCCATACCTACCCCACCACACCCCACTCAACCACGTTACCTTAACCCAAACCCACATCACCATACCCAAGACCCACACCACCATACCCAACACCCATACCACCATACCCAACACCCACACCACCATACCCAACACCCACACCACCATACCCAACACCCACACCACCATACCCAACACCCACACCACCATACCCAACACCCACACCACCATACCCAACACCCATACCACCATACCCAACACTCACACCACCATACCCAACACCCACACCACCATACACAACACCCACACCACCATACCCAACACCCACTGTAGGCATAATGTCATAATATAACACAGTACTACTGTATATGTAACTATGGTATGCAGCTCTATAGACATAGGTAACACTATGTTAAACAGGTAGTTATGTACGAGTTCTCCAGGAAGAGGTTACATAGGTAACAATATGTCAAACAGGTAGCTATGTCTGAGTTCTCCAGGAAGAAACAACCACACATCCCCCTACCTAGACGAATCAAGGATGTCAAGCATCTCTGATCACGTGTCGGAAACGTGACAGACACACACACGCACAAACCTACACACACGTACGCCCACACACTTTAGCAGGAAGCTAGAGGGGGGGATACAAGTCCGATATCACATGTAGGAGAGTTAGTAGAAGACAGAGTCAGACAGAGTAGGGCAGGAGAGAACAAGAGTTAGACAAGGAGAGAGCGATAGGGAGTAGAAGAGTAAGAGTAAAGTAGGAGGACAGCAGCTAGCATAAACTGCTACTAACCATAGGCTACACGGGTCACGCCAAGCTCTTAACTTTTATTCAAGTAACTGTCTCACGATAAACTCCCTCGACCCAAATCTGCCTATTTCATCATCCCACTTAAAATATGAAGAGAATAATGGAACAGAGAAGGCCTACACTAACTCCTACACACCTCACCATTACTCTCTGCTGGTGTCTCTTCCATCGACGAAATAACAAAATAACCTTCTCTATTGAATTACACCCCTTGGCTACGTCTACTTACACGATCAGTAATAACCTATTGACATATGTCACCATCACCACTACCACCATCACCATCACTACTACCACTATCACCACCACCATTACGACTATCACCACCACAACCACCACCATGACCACAACAACCACTATCACCACCACCACCACTACTACCACTATCACCACCACAACCATCACTATCACCACCACCATTATGACTATCACCACCACAACCACCACCATGACTACCACAACCAATATCACCACCACCACCACTACTACCACTATCACCACCACCATTACGACTATCACCACCACAACCACGATCACCACCACCACCACTACTACCACAACCACTATCACCACCACCACCACTATCACCACCACCATTACGACTATCACCACCACAACCACTATCACCACCTCCACCACTACTACCACAATCATCACCACAACCACCATCAACACCAACATCAACACCACCATCACTGCCACCACCACTACTACCACTATCACCACCACCATTACGACTATCACCACCACAACCACCACCATGACCACCACAACCACTATCACCACCACCACCACTACTACCACTATCACCACCACAACCACCACTATCACCACCACCACCACTACTACCACTATCACCACCACCATTACGACTATCACCACCACAACCACCACCATGACCACCACAACCACTATCACCACCACCACCACCACTACTACCACTATCACCACCACAACCACCACTATCACCACCACCACCACTACTACCATTATCACCTCCACCACCACCACCACTATCACCGCCAATATCACCACCACCACTACTATCACCACAACCATCACCACCACCATTATCACCACCACTACCACCCCTATCACCACCACCACCACCACACAGTGCGGGAAACAAGTACAGGCAAAAGAACTCGCTGCGCCTCAAGGTCACACCTCCCTCACTCCCTGTTACCTCCCTCCCTCCTCCCTTTCCTGCCTGCCCGATGCCCCCCCCTGTCTGCATGCTGCCTCTCTGTCTGCCTGCTGCCTCCCTGCTGTCTCCCTGTCTCCCTGCTGCCTCCGTGTCTGCCTGCTGCCTCCCTGTCTGCCTGCTGCCCCCCTGCTATCTCCCTGTCTGCCTGCTGTCTCCCTGTCTGCCTGCTGCCCCCCTGTCTGCCTGCTGCCCCCCTGCTGTCTCCCTGTCTGCCTGCTGTCTCCCTGTCTGCCTGCTGTCTCCCTGTCTGCCTGCTGTCTCCCTGTCTGCCTGCTGCCCCCCTGTCTGCCTGCTGCCTCCCTGCTATCTCCCTGTCTGCCTGCTGCTTCCCTGTCTGCTTGCTAACCCCCTGTCTGCCTGCTGCCCCCCTGTCTGCCTGCTGCCCCCCTGTCTGCCTGCTGCCTCCCTGTCTGCCTGCTGCCTCCCTGTCTGCCTGCTGCCTCCCTGTCTGCCTGCTGCCCCCCTGTCTGCCTGCTGACTGCTGCCTCCCTGTCTACCTGCTGCCTCCCTGTCTGCCTAACTGCATGCCTGTCTGCCTGCTGCTCCTTGTCTGCCTGCCACCTCCCTGTCTCTCTTGCCTACCTGTCTGCCTATTGCCCCGTCTGCCTGCTGCCTCCCTGTCTGCCAAATGCCGCCCTGTCTGCCTGCTGCCTCCTTGTCTGCCTAAATGCATGCCAGTCTGCCTGCTGCCTAACTGCCTGCTGCCTAACTGCCTGATGCCTTCCTGTCTGCCTGCTGCCTCCTTGTCTGCCTAACTACATGCCTGTCTGCCTGCTACCTAACTGCCTGCCTGTCTGCCTGCTGCCCCCCCTATCTTGCTGCATAACTGCCTGATTCCTTCCTGTCTGCCTGCTGCTAATTGCCTGATGCCTTCCTCTTTTCCTGCTACCTCCTTGTCTGCCTAATTGCATGCCTGCTGCCTAACTGCATGCCTATCTGCCTGCTGCCTAACTACATGCCTTTTTGCCTCTCTGCAACCCCTTCCCTGAATGCTGCTCTCTCTCTCTCCATGATTGCAGGCCACACCCTAGCACAAGCAGTGTTGCCAAAGTGTTTATAGATATCTGCTAAATTTGCCTCAATAGTGGTAAAAATCCGCTAAACTGGGTGAATTAAGCAAAATTCTGCTAGTTAGGACTAAAAGAATAACGGGGGAACCAAATGGAAAAGGAGTTGTGTCGCTAGTGATTAAACTCGGTAGATATAGCACAAACAAAAAAATGTCACTACTGCGTTTGTCACTGCTGCCACAAGTCATTCTTTAAACAAACACCAAACGCACTTTCTCCGTGCAGTTATATATCTCGTTACGGTGTTTCATCCCTAAATCTGATATAAAGAAATAAAAACTATTGCTTAAGATTAAGAGAGCAATCCTTTACACTTTGTTGCCAACACATGACTCATTTCCTGCACGTCTCCCTCTGCCGCTGATGCAAGGCTACCCACCTGTCTGGCACACGTCCACGGCAGCAGATGTGGCCAGTCATTACCAGAGATCGGATAAAAATGTTGTTATTTAGCCCATTTTAGGTACATCTCTACCAGAAACCATAATTTAGTTTTATTTTTTGCAAAAAAAAAAAAAAACATGGAAAAAAATATTTATGTACTTCTATTTTCCCGATCTCTGTTTATCACCCGCTACGTGCCCCACCCCTTTGTCTCTCTCTCTCTCTCTCTCACACACACACACACACACACACGTGTACCACCAACTGATCCACCATATACTATTTCTCCTTCTCTGCAGCAAAAAACAACTCACGTGATGGTGTTCGCAGCCAAGATGATCACACCTCCTCAAATAAACACAGCCAGTATAACACTGACTCACTAACACCTCACGATCCTCATCACTCACTGGCCAGAGCTAAATATGCTAAGGCCGCTAAACAAGCTAACAAACAGCTACAGTTTTGTTCATGCATAAAGTTCCGGAAATTAGCGATAAAAATGGATAACATTTTTGGAATAAGGCCAACTGTTTAGTTGATCATACAGTCTGTACATGACCCTCATTTTTTTAAAGATAATAGTATTTTTCCCTTACACTGGCTTGGAAGCACAGGTGTTAGCGTCTATTGCTAGGTAGCGGAGTGCTTGATGAATGTTGCTGGTGTGTGGAAGATAGAACGAAGGACAGCACGTGTTTGTAAGTGTAAATAGACATGTTTAATGTAGTGCTTGCTAGTACTGGCCTACAAATTCAGGATATTCATGGAGAATGGCAAGCCACAGGTTTTCCTTAATTAACCCTGTGATTTGGTCAGTCAGCGTCAGAAAGTGTGGGTTTGTGTAGTTAGCAGTTGGTGGACATTGCATTATGTAGTGATGCAGTGTGTGTGCCGCAGCTGCCCCACACACTGCACATGCTACTGGATCTTCTCTGGTAAAGGACCAATATTTATAAGCCAGTCTCAGTCTCATCAGAACAGCGGCCTAAAGCCCACCTCTCTGGCCATAGGTTACAGCAGTATTCTGAGACACATTTGCATAGTGAAGACAGCTAGTGCTGCCAATTGTCATGCTGTCATGGGGCTGTCTAGTAATACCAGGACTGTCTGTGTGGGCCCTTGTGGAAAGAAGACAGTCAGGGAGTCTTTTTGAAATGACAGTGTCCACGTAGTGTGTGGGCGACTCCTACTCCCTAATGAACAGGCCACAGCCACACCTGGTGCCATGTACACCCCCGTCACAATATATGTGTACAGTCTGGTGACGTGATACTCCCTAATGAACAGGCCACACCCACACCTGGTGCCATGTACACCCCCGTCACAATATATGTGTACAGTCTGGTGACCACCTATTGTCTCCAGCTGTGTCATGAAGTGGGATTTAGGTCACAGGGCAGCCAATGATCTTTGGGCTTGTGGAGTTACTCTCTGTCCACACTCACTCTACCAGGACTCCAGGTGGCCCCGCCTCGTGTTTGTATTAAATTAATGCAAGGAGATATGACACTGAAGGGGTTCAACAGTTTGTACATACAACCGAGATACGTGGTTGCAGGTGAACCACTATTGTTATGGAAGGTCGTCAGGGAGTGTCTTAGGCTTTCACACCCGTATTTAATCATCCTGACTACTGTACGTGACGCAGTTTCCTGTATCCTAGCTACCATACTTGGCAGTTCCAGTTCAGCCTGCATGACCTCAATTTTCGCTGTCTTGGGACAACCCAGGACTATCCTCATGGCCTCATTTTGTACCGCTTTTAATTTCTTAAGGTTGTTTCGACTGTGTTGTACCAAGACAGGAGCTGCATCATCCATCAATGACCTAATAGTATTAATGTAATCCTTCTGAGTAATGGAATGCCAACTCCTCTTCCTCTATTAGGCAAGACTCGTAGAGGTGCAAGTCTAGGAAGGCACTGATTGCAAACGTAATCAATGCAGTCTGGGCCTTTATAACAGCTAAGCTGGACCCCGAGGTATTTGTAGGTACTCACTTGTTCTGGTTTAGTAGAATTTATACAAGGGAGTTTGCAACGCTTCTGTAATCCCCGAAATTTGGTTTATGAATCACTAATAAAGAGTCCCATGTACACACACACACACACACACACACACACACAGCCTCCAGCTGGTGCAAGGCTTCACATAAAATGGAAGGGGATTGGCACTGGAGTAAGATGTAACAGCATAGATAATTACCTCCGTACCTGGAAGGAAAGTGTGGCGTGCAATTTTTTCTATTAATATATTGAAAAGCATCAGACTGAGAACACCACCTTGTGAAGTGCCCAGTTCAATTTCTCTTTCGTCAAACTGTCCCTGCAACCAAACCCTTGCTGAACGGTGACAGAGACAGGATCTTATCCACCCAAGTAATTTCCCTTCAACCTCTTTGGCCACTGGTTCCTCCAGAATTACCTCCCTGTTTGCTTTGTCAAACGCACCTTTCAAGTTGATCTAGTATTACTGAGACACTTGACAAAACAATCACTCGTTGCCTTCCCTTTCAAAAAACCATGTAAGTTAGGAGACAACTGATCGCCAGTCTTGTACAACAACCTATTTAGAACAACTCTTTCTGTCATTTTACAGATACAGCTAACTAGGGAAATGGGGCAAAAACCATCACAGACTTTTAGAACTGGGATTATTACTGCACTCCTCCAGGATGTGGGTCATTCACTGTCCGCGTATGACATGCTGAACAAATCCAGCACGGGTGTATCATATGAGGCAAGGAGAGCATTGATAATGTCATAAGTT
The DNA here is from genome assembly GCF_032717465.1 of Coenobita brevimanus. NCBI lineage: Eukaryota > Metazoa > Arthropoda > Malacostraca > Decapoda > Coenobitidae > Coenobita > Coenobita brevimanus. Next base: position 40,542,546 of record NC_136971.1, read on the forward strand.
ATACCATCCTGGCCTGGAGCGGTCCATTTACCTTTTTTTACAGCACAAGTAATTGGTCGTACGTTATGGGAAGACAGGTGTCATTCCTCACATTAATATTGGCATCAGTCAGGGCATTGCTGAAAGGCCTGTGATGGTCTCTGTTACTGGCAGGGGCTTGACTGTGCAGAGGCACTGGCCCACTGGTTGATCAAGGTTTGGGCTTTGTCACCAGGGTTTGGTACACAGGTTATGCAGTTACTTTTCCCTCTTATCCTGTTGACAGGGTACCACACTCCCTGCAGGCACTTGGTTCTCCCAGTGGTCGTGAGGAAGCTATCCCAGTGTCGTTTTCTGACCTTCTGACGTAGTTCAGTCAGGTTCTATGAAATTGCCACCAAACCATCACGCACCTCATTGTCACTAGGATTGTTTTGCCAGCGCCTTTGCAAGTTAGCCGGTGTTTTCTGCCACGCCAGTGTTGCTGGATCAGTGGCATGTGTAGGTTTACTGGCCACTGTTCGGGGTAGCTTATCTCTGCTGTGGTGCTGTGCAAAGTTTTCAGTAACAGCAACAAGATCTTCATACAAAGTGTTAACATTCATAAAGGACCCCCTCGTGTCCGATACCATTTCTGGACATAGCGGAAGAGCTCAGGTAATTTTACATTTGGAATGACTAACCTTTTCCTTGGGTTGTAAATAGTGGTACATAATGTAAGAGAAGTTTCTAGAGCGAAATGATCACTGAGTAAATACCTGAGTACATGAGTTTCAGGAGGACTTGTTTCAAAGTTGAACAAAACTACATAGTCGAGTTTGCCTCCCTGAATATGAGTAGGAACATTCTCAACTGTAAGTAAAGCGGTATCAACAGCATCAAGGAAATTTTTCCAACGCACACCATTGACACTGGAGGTTTTAACACTACCCAGATCTGCATGCCTGGCATTAAGGTCCCCGAGCAGAGAATGTGGGAAGGGAATCCATATGAAAGCAACTAGCATGAACATATATATTCACAATATAAATGAGTATGCTGTCAAATGTAAGCTGACTACTATGTATTCAGTTACATTGTGTACACCTTTTTCAAAGAGTGTAACAGAGAGACTAGATTTAACATACACTGCCAAGCCCCTGGAGCTGCCTTCATCTTGAGCCAGGGTGAAAACGCTATAGCCTCTTAGATGGGGTACATCACGTCCTACCTCCTGTAGGGCAATCAGAGCAGGTTTGTTCACTATAAAATAAGAATGGAAGTCAGTAAAGAGAGTCCATAAGCCGTTTACATTCCATGTCAGGAAGGTGTAGGGGAGCTATCCATTGGCTTGTGGTCTCACTGCTATCTGTTGTTCTGCTGCCGTTAACTGATCAATCGAATGCCTAAATTCTGCCATGTTTCGGGTCAAGGCATCATAGTCCCTTGTAAGATTCTCTATCTGGGTATGGAGAGGTGGCCCAGTTTTTTACTTAGGGCGAGTCCCCGTCGGGTTCGCGTGTCCAGCAGCGGGCTCCTTGCCACCGCCATGACCTCGATGAGTGGAAGCCTCGGCCGCAGAATTGTCGTCCTCTGTGTCACTCTCAACAAAGAAGTCCTCTAGTTGTTGTTTTTGTTGTTGAGAACGTGTTTCCACCTCCTGGAGTCTCCAAGATAGGTCTTGCACCGTCAACTGAAGATCCCTAACTACGTCCCGTAGACTTACAGTAGGTTCATGCTGATCGGAATCACCACCAAGGGGCTGGCTTGCAAAGGACTCTGCGGGACGTACTGGTGGCTGGCCATGCATGGGTGCAGCAGCGGATGTTTGCCCCAGATGTGCAAAATCTGAGGCCTGAAAGTGGGTGTCCCAAACATCGGTCAAAGGCAGCGATGGTGGCTGGGCTACATGAGGTTGAGCGGCAGTGTGTCGTGGTGCCGGGGTCGTTTGCGGTTTCTGGGGACAAAGGAACGAGTGGGCATTGTGTTCCCCTCCACAGTTGCAGCACTTGGATTTGAAGTGTTCGCCCCTCTTGATTTTTTTCCAGACAGGTGTTACCTTCATGCTTCCTGGCACAGAAGTGGCACCTGTATGCTGCACTACACTTCCATGCCAGGTGTCCCCACCTGCTACAGCAGTAGCAGAGGTCAGGCTCCGAGACATAGCGTGCAACTCTCTTGTAGTACAGTGCCTTGATGAATACTTTCTCGGGGAATCACCCCCTCTAACAAAGCAATAAGCTGCAACCTGGGATATTGGCCAACCATTCTTCTCTTCATTCACAGGACATTATCTGGTCTCAGGGTCCTCCATGGCCCAGTTAACAGGAACACCATGAGTGATAATCCTGGAATGGGGGCGGTTGATCACAGCTTCCAAGACAACACTCTGAAATCCATCACTGGTCAGGCCATCTACTGCAGGGCCACTGTTCACAGTCATGTATGGATGTGTCTAACCTTCTTTGAACAGCACCTCAAAATCAGGAAACTGTTTTGCCACTGAAATGGCCCACTTGGCTTTGTCTGAGAGGGAGCGCTCACAATCCGTGGGAAAATTCAGCTTTACTCTGGCATCAGGTCGTTCCTCCGGGGCACCAAAGTCCGTGACACGTTCAGGTGCTGGCACATCGCCGTCCTCCTCTGTGTGCTGTCGTTTGTTGACACTCGGTGCTGTTACTTGTGTCACACGGTGCCTCGTGCCGTGGCACCGGCACCACCATCCACGTTCGTGTCTCGTGTTGGAGGTACTTCTTGCCCCTCCCGTCACTCTCCGAAGACGGGAGACTATCACGGGGGTCAGTCTGAGCCATGTTGCTGTAGGTATGGTCAGGAGGGCGAGGCCCGCAGCGCTTGCAGTGACTGCCGTGACGGCTGCGGGAGGCCACACCGGCACACACCCGCACTCAACGGCCACTAGGCAGTTACTGATCCTACAGTATAACTAAGCAAGATTTTACAAACGAATCCCAAAAGATCTAATGAAATTGTTATAACTAGAATTTGGGGAAATCAGCGAAATTTCAGCAAGAGGTGCATCTGAGCCTCCCCAACCACCTAGCCAAGAAGCCATATTAGCAGGTATCGCTAAACTAACTCCAAACTTACAGCACTAGGTGAAAACTACTGTATGTTGCGCAAAAAGGTTACAAGCGATATTATATCGACTGGAAAATGAAGAAATACACCGAACATATGTCCTGCTGGTGAAGAGAATGATTTAATTGCCTTGTTGGAGTTCCTTTGTATTCATTGGCGCTGCTATCGGCCATTTTAGCTGCAGGAACGCCTTCACGTGGTGCACTGGGCTCCTCCTATCCCCTGAAAGGAAGATGGTGGACTAAAAGAGGCGTACTTCAGTCTGCAATACATAAATGAGACTAAGGTTACTACTACTACTACATCACCACCACCACCAGTAGTACTAGTACTACTACCATCACCACCACCACTACTACTAGCACTACTGTAATACCACCACCACCACTATTATTACTTCCACTACTACTACCACCACCACCACTACTACTATTATTACTCCTACTACTACTACTACTACTACTACTATTACCAGTTACCACCACCACCACCACTACTACTATTACTCATACTACTACTACTGCTACTATTACCACCACTACTACTATTACTTCTACTATTACCACTACCACCACCACTACTACTGCTGCTGCTACTACTACTACAATTACCTACTATCTACTGCCACTACTGCTATTACTGCTACTACTACTACTACTACTACTACTGCCACCACCACCACCACCACCACCACCAGCACATTTTCTACTTACTACGCTGACAGGCTGAGTAGCAAAGGCAAATGAGTTAAGGCACTATTACTACTGCTTTTATTTTCCTCTACAATTCAAACTACTGACTAGATAACACACAACGACATGAGAGAGAAAACAAATAACGGTTATTGGAATTGAAATGTAAACTATCCAATGCTGAGAATTGCCTTGCTAATATTTACAATAGTTCATCAATTCTGTAGCATTGCTCTGTAGCCTTGCTTAAGCAACCTCCCTAACACCTTTTCCTATGCAATTTGTTTTGATTACACCTTGCTGTCCATCCAAGTAACGGTTTTTTAAAATTTAAACTAGGATTGATTTGGTAAAATATAATTCCGTATCATTGGTCTATATGGTTGGCTAAGCAAGCTCCCTAACACCTTTTCCTAAGCAATTTATCTTCATTACACCTTACTGTCCTCTTCTGTGTTACATAAATCCTTCCAATAACACCATATTCTGCATAAAGCCCCCTAACACCTTTTCCTAAGTGATTTATTTTGTTTATTACACCTTACAGTCCTCTTCTGTGTTACATAAATCCTTCCACTATCACCATACTCTGCATGAAACTCCCTAAAACCTTTTCATAAGTGATTTATTTTGTTTATTACACCTTACTGTCCTATTCTGTGTTACATAAATCCTTCCAATATCACTATACTCTGCATAAAGCTCCCCAACACCTTTTCCTAAGTGATTTATTTTGTTTATTAAAAGAGAAAGATTAAAAAAGAAAGAAAAAAAGGAATGATAGTCTCCCCCCCACACACACACACCAAACCTTCAGTGTACAAATGTTCTGTACATAATCACTTTAGTCCAGTTCAATTAATATACAACCATTTATATGTACAAAACACACCTACAGTATTTGCATGACCATCTTCTACCTATGGTTAATAAATAACACTTCAGCAAGTGATTTGATGGATGTTGGAAGCAGTGAGTTGAGGAGCTTGGACAACAGGGAGGGTGGATTGCTGCAGCCTGGTGGGGAGAGAGACACTGTGTTACTACAGTAATAAACATAGTAACTGCTTAGGATATATCAGGAAGTTTACTGATGACAATATGGGCACTAGTGTTATAGTACAGCAGGAAAAACATCATATGGATAAAGATTAATATGATGGTAATATTTCTTATTATGTTGATGATCATAACTGATCATCAACATAATAATAAATACTGCCATCATATTCCTCATCTTTATGATGTTTTTCCTGCTGCTGTAGTCCCAGGCTCCTCTGAAGGTGAACCAGTGAACTACAAGCTCTTATCTTGCAGTCAGTCCTTCTTTCAGGGGATAACAAGACTGGCTACATGGTTATATCAGTGCCACTGCATGAAGGCATCCCTCTATACTGGCTACATGGTTATATCAGTGCCACTGCATGAAGGCATCCCTCTATACTGGCTACATGGTTATATCAGTGCCACTGCATGAAGGCATCCCCTCTATACTGGCTACATGGTTATATCAGTGCCACTGCATGAAGGCATCCCTCTATACTGGCTACATGGTTATATCAGTGCCACTGCATGAAGGCATCCCTCTATACTGGCTACATGGTTATATCAGTGCCACTGCATGAAGGCATCCCTCTATACTGGCTACATGGTTATATCAGTGCCACTGCATGAAGGCATCCCTCTATACTGGCTACATGGTTATATCAGTGCCACTGCATGAAGGCATCCCTCTATACTGGCTACATGGTTATATCAGTGCCACTGCATGAAGGCATCCCTCTATACTGGCTACATGGTTATATCAGTGCCACTGCATGAAGGCATCCTTCAGTAACATCTTGATACAACAAAATAACAAAATACTACTTATATGCTTTCTCTTCCTGGATCCTACCTAACCTGATGTTTTAATGGAATTAGGGTTATCCATTCATCCATCATCCAACCCTATGCTGCCCCATGAAGAGTGTAGCAGCCCAGGGCTGGGCAAGTTGGTCCTGACATTTAAGATGAGAGTGACCAGCCTCACTCATCCCTGAGTGGCATTACATGTGCATTATACCCCAACCACCCCTTGGATATTAACCTACATAGGCCCAATCAGACTGGAGCACCTGAATTACCCACTAAACCACCAGGCGCCATAATTTGGTTATATGGTTACCACCCAGCACAGTAAACGGTTTCCTGGTGCACAGGAAACCATTTGGCTTGTCACTCAGTGTAGAGTCACCCACAGGCAGAAGAAAGAGGAAAGAATGAAGGAAGGCAAGACAGAAGACGAAGGAAGGTAGACAGGAAAGGGCAGACACCCAAAGCAGCACTACACAGTGAGTGGATGGTGAGTGCCCCCACCTACCAACAAGTTAGGGTAATAAGGATGCAGGGGGGGGGGGGAGAATAATCATCTCAACCCTATCTCAAAAAAAAAATAAATTAAAAAAAAAAAAAAGTTGGGTGAACAGTAGGATTGGGGGGAAGGGGATGACCAAGGCCCATCAGTTAGAAACTGCCTAATATTTCTCCTAAGTGATTATTCTGCTTATTACTCCCTACTATCCTCTTGTGTCATTTACAGCATTACAATACCTCCATACTCAACATAAATAACATACAAACTGACAGTAGGCAGCCCTATCCAAAAATAATTAGCTAAGGAAAAGATGCTAGGCAGCTGCCTTGAGTGATGAGAATGTGGACCCAGGAGCTAATACAACACCAACTAATGGTATTTTGTGGCCTATTACACAGGCAGCTGGAGGTACTCAGTGCCAACGAGGCAACGGTTACCAGCCTCACTTGGCCACCCCTCAGATGTAACCCTTACAGTGTCCATCCAGCTGGACCACCTTAACCCACTGAACATGAGTGGGGGAAGAGATTGACAAAGGGAGAGAGGATGATTGCTCCACCACCTTCTACAATTATAATTATTATTTTTATTATGTAATACAACCATTACTACCAATATGACAACTTTCACAAACAATGCAAATGATAAAGAAGGGAATAAGATCATTTTTAATTAAGTGGACATAAAATGTATTTTACTAAAAACAACTATAACCTTCAATACATTAATTACTTTGGGCATCAAGAAGGGTGAGTATGACGGCACACTTAGGTGTCAACTGGCAGTCTGTCTCACTCTTAACGTGGCCGATCACTTGTCCTCGCACCTCTGTTGTGAATGGCATCAGAACAAAACTGGTTAAAAATAATAATCGATCATCCATCATTCAATCCTATGCCGCCCCACGAGGTGTGTAGAAAAAAAATTTTAAGACCCAGAAGGGGAAAGGATACTCGAGTTTGGGGAGGCAACGGACATGATTGTGTGCAACACATATTTTAGGAAAAGAGACAGTAGGTTAATTACGTATGAGTCTGGGGGAAATAGCAGTCAGATAGATTATTTTCTGGTTAGGAGGGCCGATAGGAGGTTCGTGAGGGATGTTAAAGTTATAGGAAGTAAGGAGTGTGTGCAGCAGCACAAACTATTGGTTTGTGATATGGTGCTTAAAGAACAAGTGATGAAAAAGAGGACTTATGTGCTTAGGAGGAAAATATGGAAGCTGAAAAACCAAGTAGTAAGGGATGCCTTCTATAGCGAGTTGAGGAGAGTGGTGGCTGAACAGGGAGCTGTAGACAGAGGCGTTAATGAACAGTACAGAGCCCTCAAGAACAATTTCTTGAGAGTTACTGATGTAACATGCGGCTGGACAAGAGGACCACCAAGACATAAAGTAACTTGGTGGTGGGATGAGGGTGTAGAAGCTGTAATTAAGGAGAAAAGAAGGCTTTTCTGGAAGTGGAAGAAGGGTGGTAGCAAAGAGGAATATTTGGCTGCCAAGCGTAGGGCTAGGAGAGAGGTATACAGGGCAAAGTCTGAGTCACAGAGACAATTACTTGATAACCTAAATCATGGGGAAAGGAAAAATATATTTAGGGTGGCAGGTCAGGTGAAGAGGGATAATCGGGATATCATAGGTGAGCAGTGTGTGAATGATGAAGGAAGGGTAGTGGTGAACAGTGAGGATATTAAAGATGCATGGAGAGAGCATTATAACCGGTTGTTGAATGAGGAGTTTGACTGGGACAGAGAAGGTTTGGAGCCAGCAGATCCAGTGTCTGGCCCTTGGCCTTTGATTGATACTGCTACTGTGAGTGAGGCAATAGGCAGGATGAGGGTGGGGAAGGCAGCAGGTGTGTCTGGGTTGACTGCCGAAATGTTGAAGGTCTCAGGCGATACAGGGGTGAGTTTAGTCACTGACCTGATAAATAGGATTATTTATGAGTGTGTTGTTCCAGATGATTGGCTGAAGAGTGTAATTGTAAATGTGTATAAAGGGAAGGGTGATGCCCTGGAAAGAGGAAATTATAGAGGTATAAAGCTTTTAGATCAGATAATGAAGGTAATGGAGAGAGTTTTAGAAGGTATGATTAGAGAAAGAGTGAATATTGATGAGATGCAGTTTGGGTTTATGCCAGGTAGGGGGACCACTGATGCCATATTCATTGTTCGACAGCTTCAGGAAAAATATATTGGTAGGAGAAGGGATCTTTATTTTGTTTTTGTTGATTTGGAAAAGGCCTTTGACAGAGTCCCTACAGAGGTGGTGAAGTGGGCAATGAGAAAGCTTGGCTTGGAGGAGTGGCTGGTTAGGGTGGTTATGGCCATGTATGTGGGTGCTCACACCCAGGTAAGGGTGAATGGAGATTTGAGAGATGAGTTTTCCGTGAATGCTGGTGTGCATCAGGGGTCAGTCTTGAGTCCCATGTTGTTTATCATGGTACTTGAAGCCCTTTCACGTGACTTTAGAAACAGGACTCCCGTGGGAGTTGTTGTATGCTGATGATTTGGTGTTGATTGCAGAGAACGAAAGGGAAGCGGAGGAAAGGTTTAGGAAGTGAAGAGATGGTATGGGGGCACAAGGGTTTAAGGGTAAATGCAGATAAAACAAAAGTGATGATACCTAGGGTTGGTGGCGGTACTGTCAAAGTACCGGTGTGTGATAAATGGGTGCATAAGAGATGTAGTGGTATCAGAGGTAGACTGCGAGATAATGCTGAGTTTATGTGTACGGCGTGCCGAGGTGAGCAGGTGGAGATTGTCAGACGTGAAAGGATTGAACTTGTTGGTGAATCTCTTGAGTGTGTGGAAGAGTTTTGTTATTTGGGAGACATGTTGTGTGCTGGACGTGGGGCTGGAGCTAGCTCTGTGGCTAGGGTGAGAAGTGGTTGGAAGAAGTTCAGGGAGCTCTTACCTCTCCTGACATTGAGAAGGCTCTCCCTACGTGCTAAGGGGTCTTTGTATGCAGCATGTGTTAGGAGTGTAATGCTGTATGGTAGTGAGACCTGGGCAGTGAAGGAGGAAAATATTCGCCGGCTCAGACGTACAGAAATGACAATGATTGGGTGGATGTGCAGTGCGTCCCTGCATCCAAGGCCTGGAGGGGCTGGGTTTACGATGGAAGAGTTGAGAGGTAGGATGGGACTGGAGTGTATTGATGTTGTGATGAGGAGAGGTAGACTGAGTTGGTTTGGACATGTGGAGAGGATGGGGGATGATAATTGGGTGAGGAAGGTGAGAAGTGTTAATACTGGAGGTGGGGTTATGAGGGGTAGACCGAGAAAGACATGGGACGAGGTCATTAAGTGTGACCTCAGGGTTAAGGGACTGAACAGGGAGGCTGCAATGGATCGTGCAGCGTGGAGAGCCGCCATTAGGTGACCAAGGCCGACATATGCAAGCATGTTGGAGCCTTTAAAAAAGAAAAAGAAACCGAAAACGACGTATGCACCAAAACGCAAACACAGCTGCACACATCATTCAACCTTACCTCAACACACTACATGAATGGTTCACCACAAACAGGCTCAAAACAGCCCCAGCCAAATCTACAGTGACTCTTCTCACAAACTGGACAGCAGAACACAGTCACATCCCACACCTCACCATAAACAACACTCCCCTACCACACACACACACACACACACACACACACACACAGCCAAAATCCTTGGTGTAACATACAATATATTAATGTCATTTAAACAACACATCACAAACATTAAAAATAAAATAACACCAAGACTAGATGCTTTGAGGTCACTTGCCCATACAACATCTGGACACAACAAAGAAACCACCACCACAGTATACAAACAATACATACGTTCAGTGATGAATTATGCAAGCCCTGCCTGGGCTTCTAACCTGACCAAAACACACCACAACACTCTACAGACCATACAGAACAAGGCCCTAAAAATAATCACAGGCTGCACAGCTACTACACCCACAGACAACCTACATCAAGAAACCAAAGTCCTCAAAGTCAAGGATCACCCAGATATGAGAGGCACCCAGGTCTTGCTGCAGCCTCCACAAACCCACAACATCCACTACAGTACATGGCAGCACATCCACCCACACCAAGGAACATCAAAACAACACCCAGCACAGATACCATACACAAATACTGTCATCTCTCCCCCCTGGCCCACCTCAGACCAGCTTCCAGAAGCATATCCATACTCAGATCACTCACTGCTCCATTCAGTCACTTAAAGACAACACACAGCTGCATGCACGACCTCCTGACATCCACCCTTCTGAATCCTATTTTCCTCGTGAGGACAGGGTCCATCTGGCCAGGCTGAGATGTGGGCACCATCCAGCCCTCTTAAGCTACTAGATGAGGCTGGATGACTCCATCGCTGATGCCTGTCCAGGATGCAACACAGCACCCCATACTATTAACCCCTTAACCGCGGGGCGTCACTTTCGTGACGCTTGGGAGCAAGGGATCATACCGCGGGGCGTCGCTTTTGTGATTCTGTGTTATTTTGAATTCACCCGGGCTTTCAAGTGGGGGCTTGTATCATCTATCAGTACTGACAATGTCCAACACTAGTCAGCACTCCTAATCTCATCTGTACTCCCATCCATTGTTGACAATTTAGCCATTTCTCCCCGTTCTTGACTCCCCTCCCTACCCCCCCTCCATTACCCTATCCTCTCGCCTGCCCGACCATGCTACGCTAAGTAAATCTTCCCTGGAATTTTTCACTGATTTCATCCATTGAAATAAGCCCTATGTCGTATTCTTATACCAAATAATATATACAAGAAAGAAATCAGGTAAGTGAGAGTGCCATACACCTGGAATTGGCTAATTATCACCTGACAACACCTCACGTGCACTCGTTCGCTAATTTTCGCTGTTTTTTTCCCCTTGAAATATGCCGTATAATCTATTTTCGTAATAAATATACATGTAAGGAGAGTGAGAGTGCCATACACCTGGAATTGGCTAATTATCACCTGACAACACCTCACGTGCACTCGTTCGCTAATTTTCGCTGTATATTTTCGCTGTATAATCTATTTTCGTAATAAATATACATGTAAGGAGAGTGAGAGTGCCATACACCTGGAATTGGCTAATTATCACCTGACAACACCTCACGTGCACTCGTTCGCTAATTTTCGCTGTTTTTTTCCCCTTGAAATATGCCGTATAATCTATTTTCGTAATAAATATACATGTAAGGAGAGAAGGGAGAAGCCTAAGTGATATTTACATTCACCTGGAACTACCTAATTTATAATGTATTGTCTAGATTTCCTGCCAATCATATCAGTGCTACACAAAGCTGTTTCAAGATTTAACATTGGTAGCTCTGATTATATATCTCCTAAGTAGGCCTCTAATCTATTTTCGTAATAAATATACCTGTAAGGAGGGAAGGGAGAACCCTAAATGATATTTACATTCACCTGGAACTACCAAATTTATAATGTATTGTCTAGATTTCCTGCCAATCATATCAGTGCTAGACTTAGCTGTTTCAAGAAGTAATATTGGTAACTCTGAATAACCCCTAAAGCAGGCCTCTAGGCTAGCTGGCCTGGCAACTGCGTTATCAGTGTAGTCTCATCTTCCGAAGTGAGAGGATGTATGTTTCATCTTGCTGACTTCAAGGCCTTTTTTCACCCCCATGCAAATGGCTCTGTGACCTTTACCCCCTACTAAACCTCGTGTGGAAAGAGGTAAAGGGCTGACAATTGATAAAAGAGTGATTACGATCTTTCTATTGAGTAAAACAGTGCAAGTGGAATTGTAAATAATGTGTAAATAATGTGTAAACAGCAAGTGAAAGTAATGAATGTAAATATACGTGAACAATGGAAAATAGTTTTATAAGTTATTTCAAGTGACAGTGCATAACACTGTAAATAAAATAGAAATGTAAATAACGTAAATAAAATAGAGAACGTAAATAGAAATGTAAATGAGTAGTATTATAAGAATACGAGTATATACCCTAGGAGTAATGAAAGTGAAAGTTTCACTCTAGCATGTCTGAATGCTATGAGTTATGAGAGTGAAGATGAAAGTGACATTCACTCTCAATGCCAGTATACAGGACGAGAAAGTGAATGCTACGTATTTTACTGAAAGAAATTGAATCCCTACAGTGACAATAAACTAATACTACTGAAGGAAACTTATGGATAAAGACTGTAGATATATATAAGTGTTATATAGTAATAGAAATATAAAGTGTGAGGGGTTTTATGAATAATAAATGACAGACTACCATGAGCGAACTAGTGCCAGTGCGACGATCAGACGCGCTCGTAATTTCCATTGCTTTCACAGTGCTTTTTTTTAGTATGGATCCCAAACTACTTGAAAATTGTAGAATAGTGTTTATAGTGTTTGTATCTGGCTGTGGTAATCATATTACGGGTTGTTGGGAAGTGTAAAGTGGAGACTTCGTTACCCTACTTCAGAGGTCTCCACAAGTCCTACGGTAACCGACGAAGGCTCAACAATCATTCCAGGAGAAAGCTGAAGGTATGTGCCATAAGCATATGTAATTTTATTATTCTAGGACTAATAACTGATTTTTGGCAAATATTTTTTGAGAGTCTGTCGGAGCCCAAATAACCCCGCGGCACACGCAAGTAATTGGTAAACAAGCCCGCGGTGTAGGGGTTAAGCACATTATGGAAGACTCCATTGCTCACAACCTGCAACACAGCACCCCATATTATTAAGCACATTATGCAAGATTGCATTGCACACAATCTGCAACACAGCACCCCATACTATTAAGCATATTATGCAAGACTGCATTGCACACAATCACCTACGCCAACAACACAACATACACTCCTTGAAAGCCCTGTGGGAAAGCCCAGTCTCGGCCATGGCCTTCCTAAAGGGGCTTGGGGCTGTTCGACCAGACTGCCTAGGGAACAATTTCTACTACTACTACTCTTCCTTCCATTTCACATGGCTTTACACTGAGTGATGGGTCAAATGGTTTCCTGCTACTCAAGGAACCATTTACAACACTGGGTGGTAACCATATACAGTACCAAGAATCAGGTTGACGCAGGGCTATTATGGTGCCCCTGTTAACTGGGTGATGTAAATGCAGTGTCCACCCAGGAACCACATCTTCTGTCAGCCACATAAGAACATCAGCCCACTGCATGGGATGGCCCAGTGAGGGCAGCTGCCTGTGTCTGATTGGTCTACTCAATCAGACAGACTGGGGCAGCATAGCACTGTACAATTACAATACCTATTCCATCACAGTACACATGTTCAAAACTGTACTGTACTGTACAGTAAAACCCTCAATACCTCTGCATCTCTGAGGGTTGTCCTTTGCTGGGTTAGCAACAACTGATAACTTTCCTCCCTTACCCTCTACATCCATGTAAGAGGCACAGGCACTGACTTCAGCATAAATTAGGAGATTTTCTTACTGAGTTTTTCTTGAAAGGAAAGACATTTCAGTTCCATGACCTGAGTCAGGGAGCCTTTCAGGGAGGTGGTGTGGTGGTGCTGAGGTGCATTTTGGTCACTTATCACTGGTTGCAATGCATTAACACAGCAGCACACTGAAGCAGCAGCATGCTGGAGATAGGCAACAACACAGCAACACATGGGTAATGCAACTGGCTCAGTATATCTTGCAGGTTAAATCAGTCTAGCCTGCCAAGTTGGAGATATCAAAGATGTACTGTATATTTGTCTAGGTATTACACAAGGAAATTTATCTTTCAGTGGACCAAAACTACTCCCCAACAACCTACGTACAGCCCCAGCTCCACGCGTCCACTACCTGATGTATGGATTCATGGTCTATGCCTGGGGTGGACTGGTTGCAGCCACGGCGTACGTGTGTCAGGACAGAGGACGGGACATGAGCCTCTACCCACTCTGGAGTTGGTAGTACACTGACCCATGTGATTAAGCCAAGGGCAACAGTACGTAGCAGCAGGAAGTCTGGACGCACCTGTGGAAAAGTTGTTTTTAGCTTATACAGATGTTCTTTGCTTATATGACTTACTAATAAAATGTCTGCCAGCAATGACACTGATATAACCCAGCTGCCTAGCTAAACAAAAGTTCCCCAACTCCACCTTATCCACTGAGAAAAGATGGAGGACTGTAAGATGGTAATTTAAGCCTGCATTCCACAGCATTCACATTTGTATCCTGAAAAAAAATAAGCCAGTGTTTACATGTCCCTCTTGTTCCCATAAAATCAAGACTTACACCTGTGAGGCTTAGTTATTCACACTATCAATGAAGGAGACTGGCACATATTTAACAACACCTTCTTCACCTTAACTTGGCCCAGATCTTTATTCTTCTCTGCCGTATTTCACAGGTCAACAGCAGAGTGAGACTGTGTTACTGCTATACAGAGTTTCTATAGTAATTTTTGTGACTGGCACAGTTATCTGGCCTTAATCTATTGTTACAACTAAGCCTTCAAGAAGATGTTATTTTAAGGCCAAGTAAGAGTAAAAACAAGTACAGCAGAAGAGACAGCCTTCTTCACTGATGGCACCTGGGGCTGTTACCTCAATGGTGACATTATCTATCTACCTAGTGCCAGACACCTTCATCCCACAAAGGGGTGGCCATAAACAAACTGCCTCCATGATGCCCTGTCCCCCACCATTTCACTGCCCTGCTCCCAGCTCACACCCCCACTCTTTCATATACCTCTCCACTCCATCCCTCCACCTTATCCTTGGCCTCCCTCTCCTTCTCCCCCCCCTCCACCTCACTCACATACACTCTCCTCATTAGTCTCTCGCTCTCCATCCTCTCCACATGGCCACCCTCCTGAAAATAATACATAAAGTTAATGTCAGTCATACACAAGTTAATGTGGCACACATACCTCTACACCTATTGCTGTTCAGTCCTACAGATATCTGAGCCATTGTTCCTGACCTCTTGGTATTGTAATGAACTATGCCTCGTTCATCTATCCATCATACTGTACTACTCCTGAACTCAACAGCATGGAACTAAGACATACTACTATAAATTTTTACAAAGTTATAAACTGGCATACAGGAATTATTCTGTACTATAACACTGCCACAGTGAACAAAGGCTTTTTCCAACATGCCATTCACTTCAGTTTTCTTGTTAATCACTTGTCAGTTTATGCTAAAGCTACTTCAAGCTATATTTAATGTGTCCATGAGGAATATATGTGTGCGTACTAACCTCTTTAGGAGGGCCAAATAACCTACAGATCCACAGGAAGCAGGAATGTGAGAGGGACCTTGCCCAGCTCGGCTCCACGTTGTGTTATGAACAAAGGCAAGAGGAGCCAGCTGCAGGGGATGGGACGAGGGAAAATTCCATTCACCAACTTTTTCCTTAGCTAAATTAGCACTATGAATGAGAGAGGGTAGTGTTTGGAATCTCCCTGTACTGTTTGCAGATGATACTGTGTTGTTAAGTGAAGATGAAGGAGAGCTGCAAGGCTTGGTGGATGAGTTTGGGAGAGTGTGTAAGAAAAGGAATCTAAAGGTGGATGTAGGGAAGAGTAAAGTGATGGTCTTTGAGAGAGGTGAAGTCAGTGAATGGACAGCAAGGTTGGATGGTGAGGAATTGGAAAATGTGAGTACGTTTAAGTACTTGGGTAGTGTGATGAGTAAGGATGGAGGTTTGGAGGGTGAAGTGCGTGAAAGGGTACAGCAGGGATGAAAGGTTGTTGGTTCTTTGAAAGCAGTGATAAGAAACAGGGAAGTGAGCATGGAAGTGAAAAAGTTGCTAAATGACAGTATTGTGATACCAACTCTAACGTACGGAAGTGAAGCTTGGACGTTGTTGGAAGGACACAAGAGTGAGAGCAGTGGAAATGAGTTATTTAAGAGGAGCATGTGGAGTCACATGGAGAGACAGGCTAACAAATGAGGATATAAAGGAGCGTTGTGGTGTTGATGTGGATGTGATAGGAAGCGTTATGAGGAACACACTGAGGTGGTTTGGCCATGTGGAGAGGATGGAGAGTGAGAGAGTGATGAGGAGAGTGTAGGTCAGTGAGGTGGATGCCAAGGATGAGATGAAGGGATGGAATAGAGATGTATATGAGAGAAGGGTGTGAGATGGGAGCAGGACAGAGAAATGACAGGGGACAGAGCGACATGGAGGTGATTTGTTTGTGGCCACCCCTTACGCGATTAAGGCGTCTGGCAATAGACAGATAGAATTTAATATGTGAAGGATTATCAAATACTATTGTTATCGTATACTTGTCTGTTTTTAATAATTCAGTTTTACTAGGATTTTAGGGAACTGGTGATAGGTGGTGGCGACCATCATCCACTCACTTGATGTAGTGCTGCCTACTTCTTCCTTTGCCTTTATCATTCTTTTTCTGTGCCTGCCCTCCTCTCTTCCTATTTCTCACCATCATCCACTCACTTGATGTAGTGCTGCCTACTTCTTCCTTAGCCTTTATCATTCTTTTTCTGTGCCTGCCCTCCTCTCTTCCTGTTTCTCCCATCTTTCCTGTCACTTCTTATTGCTTTTCTTTCCTTTACAGGTGGCTTTACATTGTGTGACAAGCCAAATGGTTTCCTGTAAGCCAAGAAACCATTTACAACACTGGGTGGTAACCATACAACCAAACCATACGTGCTCTCTACGTGTCAGCAAGTGGGTTGGTGGAGGGTTAGTGCCCCTCCCCGTAAAACAACTAACTCAAAGTCAAATGGCCACCCCTTATGGGATTATGGCGTCTGGCAATAAATAGATACATAGAGAGGAAAGTGGAAAGAACAGTGACATCAGGTGTGTGGGTATTTGAGTTAAGGATGGCGGGCAGTTCAAATCCAATCCCACGCCCATTACATCCATGAAGCCTTAATATTAAAGTACTAATATTACTGTGCTGACTTTGGGGGACCAGTGAGTGAAGGGAAAAGGCTTACTTAGAACTTATAATGACCTCTACAGACTACTGGCATCATGAGAGAGAGAGAGAGAGAGAGAGGGAGAGACACACACTCACACACACACACACACACTCACACACACACACACACAGAGCATTGGCACTCAAATGGTGTACCACAGTCCTACTCTGCACCACAACAAGCTGTGGTGTGGACCCCAGTGCCATCCATCACCGAGGGTTTGGTAAGTTGCTCAAAAATATGTACTATTATTACTTAGGACAATGGATGAATTTCTTTCTCAGTACAGATCGAATTCGTAGCATTTCACAAAGTTATCTACTTACATGAGGTTCAGTTATTTTGGTTATAACTTAAGACATGTGTACAGTATTATATAAGACTTTCTTTACAGACGTCATGATGTGAAGAAGTATCAGTCTGCTTACTGCTTATAACAAAGGTGATGACTGAGACAACTGGTGAAGAGAAGTCACTAATTTTTCCAGTTACTCCAGGTGCTCCTATTGCTCATAAGGTTTCATTATTGAGTCCTATCAGCCTTGTAACCTCACCAGAATTTAATAGTGGTAACTTGAGAACGGATACATTTATGTGAAGCTACAGAACGTGGTGAATGTTTTGGCATATCCGATAGCGTCAGGATTCTGGGGACTTGAATGATGAGTGAATGGAAGCGTGGCCCATTGGACTGGGCAAATTTGTGCTGTCTGGACATTGCTACTCCTCACCCTGCCCTCACCCTGCCCTAAGGTGGGAAAGCAGGTCCAGATGCTGCTGCTGCTGATGATGATGTAACTTAAGAACAGCCTTTCCATCCTTGAGAATATTATGAGCCTCTGTGGCAGGCTGCACTACAAGTACTCACAGGGTTTTGTCATTAGTCACTAAAATGGTGGGGTAACAGAAGGCTACTGACATGTACTGGACTGGCCAGAGGTGGGCAGTGTGCAGTACTGGTGAAGCAGCGAATGGCATTAGGAAGTGAGGGTAAAAGTGGTCTATCTATCTATCTATTGCCAGACGCCTTAATCTCATAAGGGGTGGCCACAAACAAATTGCCTTCATGTCGCCCTGTCCCCTGCCATTTCACTGCCCTGCTCTCAGCTCACCCCCCCCCCTCTCTCTCATATACCTCTCCACTCCATCCATCCATCTCATCCTTGGCCTCCCCATCCCTCTCCCCCCCTCCACCTCACTCACATACACTCTCCTCATTAGTCTCTCACTCTGCATCCTCTCCACATGGCCAAAACATCTCAGTGTGTTTCTCCTAATGCTTCCTATCACATCCACATCCACACCACAACGCTCCTTCACGTCCTCATTTGTCAATCTGTCTCTCCATGTAACTTCACAGGCTCCTCTCAAATGGGTAAAAGAGCTTTGGCCCATTACAGAGTTTCTTCCATTATTTCCTGATAGGGCTGAGAGGATACTGTAGTAGTGTTGTGAATGGCTTCTTGCTAAACCACCTTACATCATCAATTTACTAACAAGAAAGTGGTATTTCCTACTTCATATGATCTCCAGTCTTTCAAACGCGGTGTGTCCAGGCATCTCGAAATGAATGGATCTTGAATTTGGCTCTCTTTTGTATTGTTTTTGTTTTGTTTTTTTCTTGGAAGGAACTGTTTTGCTGGCTCAGCCTTTAGTTCCTTCTTCCTCACATAAAAAAAAAAAATACCCCCTGGGGTAGGGTTTTTTTTTCAAGAATACTCCCCCAGTATCCCTGCTTGTCGTAAAAGGCGACTAAAAGGGTTGGCGGAGGGTTAGTGCTCCTCCCTGGAAAACAACTCACTAAAAAAACAAACAAGAAGCCTCGGACAAGGACTGACCAAACAATGACGACCAAGGACCGGACAAAGGACTTGGTAATGGGTACATGGAATGTGAGAGGAGCGAATGATGAGGTGAAAGAGAGAGAGAGATTGTCCAGGTGCTTGACGGTGCGAAAGTGGATGTATGTGGAATGACTGAAACAAAATGGAGAGGAGAAAGTGTGAAAGAATGGGAGTATGGATGGGGTATATGTGCAGGAGCAGGTGAGAATGAGAGGGCAAAGGAAGGAGTAAATGATGGAAGAAGAGCATAAGACAGTATGGATCAGTTGGGTCAAGGATTGTGTGGGTAAAGTTGAAAGTTGGAATACAAATGTGGGCGATTGTGTGTGTGTATGGGCCAACGCAAGATCGTGCTAGAAGAGTAAGAGAAGAGTTCTTGACAAATGTGTGGAAGTGTGCATGGAAAAGTTTGGAAGGAATGTGAGAGTGTTTTTGATCGGTGATATGAATGGTAAAGTTGGGAATGTGAAGGTGGATGGAATAGTTAGTGAGTGGGGTGTGCCTGCTGAGATAGATGAGAATGGGAGTGCGTTAGTGGACATTTGTGCTGGGAGGGGGTTGGTGATAGCCAATACCCTCTTCAGGCATAAAATGATCCACAGGTATACATGGCGAGTGATGAGAAGGGTGGGTGGTGAACTGAATGAAAGGAAGGCAATGATTGATTATGTGTGTGTGGATGAAAGGATGCGAAGATGTGTAATGGAGGAAAGAGCTTATAGAGACTGGGGGAGTGGACTTTCTGACCACTACTTGGTGGTGGCCAGAATTAGGATTCAAGTAAGATGGAGGAATAGAAGAAGGGAAAGACGAGAGGAAGGAGTAGTTGCAAGGAGTGGAAAGGTTACAAGAGGATGAGAAAAAGGCAGAGTATAAGAGAGAAGTGGAGGAACGATTGGGCAAATATGAATTGGAGCAGATGGGGGATGTGGAAGGTGTGTGTAGGATATTTACAGAAGAAATATGTGCAGCATGTGATGTGGTGTGTGGAAGAGAAGACGGAGGGGGGTGCAAGGAACAGCGTGGTGGACTGAAGAGGTGAGACAGGCTGTGGCACAAAAGAAGAAAGCATACAATGAATGGATGAGAAATAGGGGCGTGGAAGAAGTTGAGAGGCGGAAGAGAGAGTTATATGTAGAAAGAAAGAGAGAGGTGAAAAGATTAGTAAAAGAGAGTAAAAAGAGAGTGGACGAGGAATTTGGAAGGAATTTGAGTGTAAAGTGGAGGGACTGTAAGAAAATGTTCTGGAAAGAGGTGAAAAGAGTAAGACAGGGTGGAAGTGAAGTTAGCAGGGGAGTGAAAGATAAAGATGGTAGATTACTAGTGGAGAAGGGAGAAAAAGTGAGAAGATGGAGAGAACACTTTAAGGAATTGTTGAACATAGAGGATGGAAGTAATGCGAGTAGAAGTGGCTGGGGAATGGCTGGGAGAAGGAGGGAGGTGAGAAGACAGGAAGAAATCAGTAGGATAGAAGTTGTGGCAGCAATGAAGAAAGTTAAATCAGGGAAAGCCCCAGGAATTGATGGAGTGTGTGTGGTGAAATGTGAAGCATGGGGGGAGAGGAATAGTAACAGAATGGATGTGGAAGATGTGCAGATTGGCCTGGGAGGAAGGTAGAGTCCTGGAGGATTGGAAGTCAGGTATAATTATTCCCTTGTACAAAGGGAAAAGGGGAAAAAGAAAGTGTGTGGTAATCACTAGGGGCATTTGTCTTCTCTTAGTATAATAGGAAAAGTGTATGGTAGGATACTTATTCTGACAAAGTTAGAGAAAGAACTAAGAGAAATTAGTTGGAGAAGAACAGGGAGGCTTTAGGAAGGGGAAGAAGGAGTTGTGTAGATCAGATATTCATTCTCAGATCTTTAGTGGAAAAGTTTCTAGAGAAGGGAAAGAAGTTGTATGCAGCTTTCATGGATTTTGGAGAAAGCATATGGACAGGAGTCTGGATGGACAAGGATTGTGGAAAGTGTTAAGAATATATGGAGTAGATGGAGGAAGTTGTTGAATGCTTTTCATGAAGAGAACATGTACGATGGTGCGACAGGCTGCAGTGCGTGTGGATGGTGAACTAAGTAGAATTTTTTCTCTTTGAAAGTTGGGTTCGAAACAGGGATGTGTCATGTCTCCATGGTTTGTTCAATCTGTACATGGATGGGGTAATAAAAGAGGCTACAAGGTAGGGTAGTGGATGTTGGAGTGGCCCTTGGTGAGAGAGGATAGTGTTTGGAAACTCCCTACTGTACTGTTGTTTGCAGATGATACTGTATTGTTGAGTGAAGACGTAAGGGGAGCTGCAAGGCTTGAGTGGATGAGTTTGGGAGAGTGTGTAAGAAACGGAATCTAAAGGTGAATGTACGGAAAGGAGTAAAGTGATAGTCTTTAGGAGAGAGGAGGTGGAAGTCAGTGAATGTACAGTGAGGTAGGATTAGTGAGGAATTGGAAGAAGCGTGAGTACATTTAATTACTTGGGTAGTGTGATGAGTAAGCATGGAGATTTAGAGGGTGACGTGCTTGAAAGGGTACAGCAGGGAAAGAAAGAGTTTTGCTGGTTCTTTTGAAAGCAATGATAAGTAACAGGGAGGTGACCATGGAAGTGAAAAAGTTACTACATGCCAGTATTGTGATACCAGCAGCTCTAACGTACGGAAGTGAAGCTTGGACGTTGTTGAAAGGACACAAGTCAAGAGTGGAGAGCAGTGGAAATGAGGTTATTTAAGAGGAGCCTCTGTGTGAGTCTTGCATAGGAGAGACAGGCTGACAGAAGATGAGGATATAAAGAAGCGTTGTGGTGTGGATGTGGATGTGAGTAGGAAGCGTTATGAGGAACACACTGAGGTGGTTTGGCCATGTGGAGAGGGGATGGAGGGTGAAAGACTGATGAAGAGAGTGTATGTGAGTGAGGTGGAGGGGGGAGAGAGAGGGAGGGGGCGGCCGAGGATGAGATGGAGGGATCGGGTGGAGAGGTATATGAGAGAGGGGGGTGTGAGTTGGGAGCAGAGGCAGTGAAATGGCGGGGGACAGGGTGACTTGGAGGCGATTTGTTTGTGGCTACCCCAAACGGGATTGAGTGCATCTGGCAATAGATAGATAGAGAAGTTAATTTTCTGAATCTTTAGCATTACTTTCACTATGATTTACAAGAATAATTAGACATGCATTCTGAAATACATCAAGGATAGTTCATGCATATATTCTATCATATTATCAAATATATAGATATAAGATATATTTTTTTCATCTGAACCTCGGACACATGGAACAGCACTGTGACCAGGACCTTCAAAGTGAAAGTAACAGAGTAACCGTGGACTAGAGAGAGAGAGAGAGAGAGAGAGATAGAGAGACATTTATATATACAAGTCTATGTCAGAAATATATGTCTTAACAGTACAACAGGGTAGCATAAGTTTAAAGTGTATGTGTAAATTATCAGTTAAAATAAGTTTTTTTCAGCATAATTAGTATACAGTAAATTATTCCACATGAGTTATTTACTCAGATACACACATATTCACATACAAATATACATAACAGTAGTTTTTGAAGCATAAGCACTCCCACTGCATATCTGAGGGTGTTAAAGCTGGACAAACTGGATACTCCCCCCATGCTGCCTTGGAGACACTGTGTGAGGTCAAGATGAAACACTCGCTGGTGTCAGTATCACACCCCTGGTGGCGGCATAAGACTGTGTGAGGGAATCAAGATGAAACACTCGCTGGTGTCAGTATCTCACCCCTGGTGGCGGCATAAGACTGTGTGAGGTCAAGATGAAACACTCGCTGGTGTCAGTATCACCCCTGAGGTGGCGGCAGAAGGCTTTGGCTGTGGCATGTCACGAGGCAGGTTCTAATTGTCACTTTGCCACATGCTGGAAAGAAAAAAATCATCATATATTTCCTCTACTCACTAACAACCATTATCATACTCATCATCATCATCATCCAGACCTTCTTTCCCACCCTAGGGCAGGGTGAGGAGTAGCAATGTCCCAGACGCCCAAATTTGCCCAGTCCAATGGGCCAGGCTTTCATTCACTCATCATTCAAGCCCCTGAAATCCTGGCTCTCTGTGGATACACCCAAAACATTCACCAGGTTCTGTAGCTTCACATAAATGCTCAGTTAACCTCATCTATATTAACTACATGCTACTACTATATCTATTATGTTACTATGCTGATAATGCTTTTGCTACTTATGACTTTTTGGAACTTAAACAATATAATCTTTTAACCAGCCTCATGTGTGTGATTCAGTTAACTTTAATCATGAGGCAGGAATGAGTTTCACTGGTAGTATAAGTTTAAAGTGTAGAAAATGTAAAATATCAAAATAAGTTTTCTTCAACATGATCAGTAAAAGAGTTAGTAAGTCCTTACACATAAGTTATTTAAAACACATACACACACATACATATATACTCACCAGTAATTTTGGTAGGAGCAGCACACCAACCTCATAACTGAGTATAGTCAATCAGGCCTGACCAGATACCTCCCCCTCATGCTGCCTTGGAGAGATTATGGGAGGTCAAGATGAGAAGTACTCAGCAGCAGTGTCATGCCTGATGGTGGCATGTCTTGGTATGTGAGGCGTGTGAGCAGGGATTAGTTTCTTTCGTCACTTCACCACAAGCTGGAAAGAAAAATTCATCTATATTTTTCCTCTGCTCACTACAGCAATATGCTCATCTATATTATATTTATTATATACATACAACCCCGTTATATCTGTTATGTGTTGCTATGCTGATAATAATTTTGCTAAATTTAACTTTTTTGGAGCTTAAACTCATTAGCAATATTTGACAGGCCAGTGTAAGTCATGTTTGTGTGTAATTCAATGAAGTGTAATCCTGAGGCAGGAATGAGTGTCACTGGTTACTACAGTTGGTTTGTGTTCAACTGACAGTGCAAGATATTCTGGCAGCATAAATACTATGACATAGTTGTGAGGAAGAAATCACTGAGCCTATGATATGAGGTATGAATGAGTGTCCTTGGTTACTGATCCAATTAACCATCAACTGAGCTGAAAAGGGCTATAAAACACTGTCAGATGAAGCCAACCAGCTACTGCCACACTGAATATTCACTCTAAATATGCTTCCTTCTATCAATGCCCCTTCTTTACCGACCCCTCCCCCAAATGTAAACATTACGTTTCACCCCCCATGCTGAACTGATAGCTCTCCCCTCCCGTAGTGTGAGGGGTAGTGTATATTTTTGCCCCACGTTGAAACTATTCACTCACACTTTTTATTTGTTTGTATACTGATGATCACATAAACCCAGCATGATG
>NC_136971.1:40566805-40721170 GCF_032717465.1 Coenobita brevimanus
GCGGGAAACAAGTACAGGCAAAAGAACCTGTCACTGGCGCCTCAAGGTCATGACCTCCCTCACTCCCCCTTTTACCTCCCTCTCTCCTCCCTTTCCTGCCTGCCTGATGCCCCCCCCCCCGTCTGCATGCTGCCTCTCTGTCTGCCTGCTGCCTCCCTGCTGTCTCCCCTGTCTCCCTGCTGCCTCCGTGTCTCCAGCCTGCTGCCTCCCTGTCTGCCTGCTGCCCTCCCTGCTATCTCCCTGTCTGCCTGCTGTCTCCCTGTCTGCCTGCTGGCCCCCTGTGTGCCTGCTGCCCCCCTGCTGTCTCCCTGTCTGCGCTCAAGCTGTCTCCCTGTCTGCCTGCTGTCTCCCTGTCTGCCTGCTGTCTAATTGTCTGCCTGCTGCCCCCTGTCTCGCCTGCTGCCTCCCTGCTATCTCCCTGTCTGCCTGCTGCGTCCCTGTCTGCTTGCTAACCCCCTGTCTGCCTGCTGCCCCCCTGTCTGCCTGCTGCCCCCCTGTCTGCCTGCTGCCTCCCTGTCTGCCTGCTGCCCCCCTGTCTGCCTGCTGCCTCCCTGTCTGCCTGCTGCCCCCTGTCTGCCTGCTGACTGCTGCCTCCCTGTCTACCTGCTGACCCGCTGTCTGCCTAACTGCCTGCTGTCCCGCCTGCTGCTCCGTGTCTGCCTGCCACCTCCCGGTCGCTCGTGCCTACCTGTCTGCCTATTGCCCCGTCTGCCTGCTGCCTCACCCTGTCTGCCAAATGCCGCCCTGTCTGCCTGCTGCCTCCTTGTCTGCCTAAATGCATGCCAGTCTGCCTGCTGCCTAACTGCCTGCTGCCTAACTGCTCTGATGCCTTCCCTGTCTGCCTGCTGCCTCCTTGTCTGCCTAACTACATGCCTGTCTGCCTGCTACCTAACTGCCCGCCTGTCTGCTTGCCTGTCTGCCTGCTGCCCCCTCTGTCTTGCTGCATAACTGCCTGATTCCTTCCCTGTCTGCCTGCTGCTAATTGCCTGATGCCTTCCTCTTTTCCTGCTACCTCCTTGTCTTGCCTAATTGCATGCCTGCTGCCTAACTGCATGCCTATCTTGCCTGCTGCCTAACTACACTTGCCTTTTTGCCTCTCTGCAACCCCTTCCCTGAATGCTGCTCTCTCTCTCTCTCCATGATTGCAGGCCACACCCTAGCACAAGCAGTGTTGCCAAAGTGTTTATAGATATCTGCTACAAATTTGCCTCAATAGTGGTAAAAATCCGCTAAACTGGGTGAATTAAGCAAAATTCTGCTAGTTAGGACTAAAAGAATAACGGGGGAACCAAATGGAAAAAGGAGTTGTGTCAGCTAGTGATTAAACTCACAGTAGATATAGCACAAACAAAAAATGTCACTACTGCGTTTGTCACTGCTGCCTACAAGTCATTCTTTAAACAAACACCAAACGCACTTTCTCCGTGCAGTTATATATCTCGTTACGGTGTTTCATCCCTAAATCTGATATAAAGAAATAAAAACTATTGCTTAAGATTAAGATTAAGAGAGCAATCCTTTACACTTTGTTGCCAACACATGACTCATTTCCTGCACGTCTCCCTCTGCCGCTGATGCAAGGCTACCCACCTGTCTGGCACACGTCCACGGCAGCAGATGTGGCCAGTCATTACCAGAGATCGGATAAAAATGTTGTTATTTAGCCCATTTTAGGTACATCTCTACCAGAAAACCATAATTTAGTTTTATTTTTTGCAAAAAAAAAAAAAAAAAAACATGGAAAAAAAATATTTATGTACTTCTATTGTCCCTCTCTCTGTTTATCACGCGCCACGTGCCCCCCCACTGTGTCTCTCTCTCTCTCTCTCTCACACACACACACACACACACACACGTGTACCACCAACTGATCCACCATATACTGGTTCTCCTTCTCTGCAGCAAAAAACAACTCACGTGATGGTGTTCGTAGCCAAGATGATCACACCTCCTCAAATAAACACAGCCAGTATAACACTGACTCACTAACACCTCACGATCCTCATCACTCACTGGCCAGAGCTAAATATGCTAAGGCCGCTACAACAAGCTAACAAACAGCTACGAGTTTTGTTCATGCATAAAGTTCCGGAAAGTAGCGATAAAAATGGATAACATTTTTGGAATAAGGCCAACTGTTTAGTTGATCATACAGTCTGTACATGACCCTCATTTTTTTAAAGATAATAGTATTTTTCCCTTACACTGGCTTGGAAGCACAGGTGTTAGCTGTCTATTGCTAGGTAGCGGAGTGCTTGATGAATGTTGCTGGTGTGTGGAAGATAGAGACGAAGGACAGCAAGTAATGGTTTTGTAAGTGTAAATAGACATGTTTAATGTAGTGCTTGCTAGTACTGGCCTACAAATTCAGGATATTCATGGAGAATGGCAAGCCACAGGTTTTCCTTAATTAACCCTGTGATTTGGTCAGTCAGCGTCAGAAAGTGTGGGTTTGTGTAGTTAGCAGTTGGTGGACATTGCATTATGTAGTGATGCAGTGTGTGTGCCGCAGCTGCCCCACACACTGCACATGCTACTGGATCTTCTCTGGTAAAGGACCAATATTTATAAGCCAGTCTCCAGTCTCATCAGAACAGCGGCCTAAAGCCCACCTCTCTGGCCATAGGTTACAGCAGTATTCTGAGACACATTTGCATAGTGAAGACAGCTAGTGCTGCCAATTGTCATGCTGTCATGGGGCTGTCTAGTAATACCAGGACTGTCTGTGTGTGGCCCTTGTGGAAAGCAAGACAGTCAGGGAGTCTTTTGAAATGACAGTGTCCACGTAGTGTGTGGGCGACTCCTACTCCCTAATGAACAGGCCACAGCCACACCTGGTGCCATGTACACCCCCGTCACAATATATGTGTACAGTCTGGTGACGTGATACTCCCTTAATGAACAGAGAAGCCACACCCACACCTGAATTGCCATGTACACCCCCGTCACAATATATGTGTACAGTCTGGTGACCACCTATTGTCTCCAGCTGTGTCATGAAGTGGGATTTAGGTCACAGGGCAGCCAATGATCTTTGGGCTTGTGGAGTTACTCTCTGTCCACACTCACTCTACCAGGACTCCAGGTGGCCCCGCCCTCGTGTTTGTATTAAATTAATGCAAGGAGATATGACACTGAAAGGGAGTTCAACAGTTTGTACATACAACCGAAAGATACGTTGGTTGCAGGTGAACCACTATTGTTATGGAAGGTCGTCAGGGAGTGTCTTAGGCTTTCACACCCGTATTTAATCATCCTGACTACTGTACGTGACGCAGATTTCCTGTATCCTAGCTACCATACTTGGCAGTTTCCAGTTCAGCCTGCATGACCTCAATTTTCGCTGCTGTCTTGGGACAACCCAGGACTATCCTCATGGCCTCATTTTGTACCGCTTTTAATTTCTTAAGGTTGTTTCGACTGTGTTGTACCAAGACAGGAGCTGCATCATCCATCAATGACCTAATAGTATTAATGTAATCCTTCTGAGTAATGGAATGCCAACTCCTCTTCCTCTATTAGGCAAGACTCGTAGAGGTGCAAGTCTAGGGAAGGCACTGATTGCAAACGTAATCAATGCAGTCTGGGCCCTTTATAACAGCTAAGCTGGACCCCGAGGTATTTGTAGGTACTCACTTGTTCTGGTTTAGTAAGAATTTATACAAGCGGGAGTTTGCAACGCTTCTGTAATCCCGAAATTTGGTTTATGAATCACCTAATAAAGAGTCCCATGTACACACACACACACACACACACACACAGCCTCCAGCTGGTGCAAGGCTTCACATAAAATGGAAGGGGATTGGCACTCGGAGTAAGATGTAACAGCATAGATAATTACCTCCGTACCTGGAAAGGAAAGTGTGGCGTGCAATTTTTTTTCTTATTAATATATTGAAAAGCATCAGACTGAGAACACCACCTTGTGAAGTGCCCAGTTCAATTTCTCTTTCGTCAAACTGTCCCTGCAACCAAACCCTTGCTGAACGGTGACAGAGACAGGATCTTATCCACCCAAGTAATTTCCCTTCAACCTCTTTGGCCACTGGTTCCTCCAGAATTACCTCCCTGTTTGCTTTGTCAAACGCACCTTTCAAGTTGATCTAGTATTACTGAGACACTTGACAAAACAATCACTCGTTGCGCTTCCCCTTTCAAAAAACCATGTAAGTTAGGAGACAACTGAGTCGCCAGTCTTGTACAACAACCTTATTTAAGAACAACTCTTTCTGTCATTTTACAGATACAGCTAACTAGGGAAATGGGGCAAAAATCCATCACAGACTTTTAGAACTGGGATTATTACTGCACTCCCTTCCAGGATGTGGGTCATTCACTGTCCGCGTATGACATGCCTGAACCAAATCCAGCACGGGTGTATCATATGAGGCAAGGAGAGCATTGATAATGTCATAAGTTATACCATCCTGGCCTGGAGCGGTCCATTTACCTTTTTTTACAGCACAAGTAATTGGTCGTACGTTATGGGGAAGACCCATGGTGTCATTCCTCACATTAATATTGGCATCAGTCGGGGCATTGCTGAAAGGCCTGTGATGGTCTCTGTTACTGGCAGGGGCTTGACTGTGTCAGAGGCACCCTGGCCCACTGGTTGATCAAGGTTTGGGGCTTTGTCACCAGTGGGTTTGGTACACAGGTTATGCAGTTACTTTTCCCTCTTATCCTGTTGACAGGGTACCACATCTCCCTGCAGGCACTTGGTTCTCCCAGTGGTCGTGAGGAAGCTATCCCAGTGTCGTTTTCTGACCTTCTGACGTAGTTCAGTCAGGGTTCTATGAAATTGCCACCAAACCATCACGCACCTCATTTGTCCACTAGGATTGTTTTGCCAGCGCCTTTGCAAGTTAGCCGGTGTTTTCTGCCACGCCAGTGTTGCTGGATCAGTGGCATGTGTAGGTTTACTGGCCACTGTTCGGGGTAGCTTATCTCTGCTGTGGTGCTGTGCAAAGTTTTCAGTAACAGCAACAAGATCTTCATACAAAGTGTTAACATTCATAAAGGACCCCCTCGTGTCCGATACCATTTCTGGACATAGCGGAAGAGCTCAGGTAATTTTACATTTGGAATGACTAACCTTTTCCTTGGGTTGTAAATAGTGGTACATAATGTAAGAGAAGTTTCTAGAGCAGAAATGATCACTGAGTAAATACCTGAGTACATGAGTTTCAGGAGGACTTGTTTCAAAGTTGAACAAAACTACATAGTCGAGTTTGCCTCCCTGAATATGAGTAGGAACATTCTCAACTGTAAGTAAAGCGGTATCAACAGCATCAAGGAAATTTTTCCAACGCACACCATTGACACTGGAGGTTTTAACACTACCCAGATCTGCATGCCTGGCATTAAGGTCCCCGAGCAGAGAATGTGGGAAGGGAATCCATATGAAAGCAACTAGCATGAACATATATATTCACAATATAAATGAGTATGCTGTCAAATGTAAGCTGACTACTATGTATTCAGTTACATTGTGTACACCTTTTTCAAAGAGTGTAACAGAGAGACTAGATTTAACATACACTGCCAAGCCCCTGGAGCTGCCTTCATCTTGAGCCAGAGGTGAAAACGCTATAGCCTCTTAGATGGGGTACATCACGTCCTACCTCCTGTAGGGCAATCAGAGCAGGTTTGTTCACTATAAAATAAGAATGGAAGTCAGTAAAGAGAGTCCATAAGCCGTTTACATTCCATGTCAGGAAGGTGTAGGGGAGCTATCCATTGGCTTGTGGTCTCACTGCTATCTGTTGTTCTGCTGCCGTTAACTGATCAATCGAATGCCTAAATTCTGCCATGTTTCGGGTCAAGGCATCATAGTCCCTTGTAAGATTCTCTATCTGGGTATGGAGAGGTGGCCCAGTTTTTTACTTAGGCGAGTCCCGTCGGGTTTCGCGTGTCCAGCAGCGGGCTCCTTGCCACCGCCATGACCTCGATGAGTGGAAGCCTCGGCCGCAGAATTGTCGTCCTCTGTGTCACTCTCAACAAAGAAGTCCTCTAGTTGTTGTTTTTGTTGTTGAGAACGTGTTTCCACCTCCTGGAGTCTCCAAGATAGGTCTTGCACCGTCAACTGAAGATCCCTAACTACGTCCCGTAGACTTACAGTAGGTTCATGCTGATCGGAATCACCACCAAGGGGCTGGCTTGCAAAGGACTCTGCGGGACGTACTGGTGGCTGGCCATGCATGGGTGCAGCAGCGGATGTTTGCCCCAGATGTGCAAAATCTGAGGCCTGAAAGTGGGTGTCCCAAACATCGGTCAAAGGCAGCGATGGTGGCTGGGCTACATGAGGTTGAGCGGCAGTGTGTCGTGGTGCCGGGGTCGTTTGCGGTTTCTGGGGACAAAGGAACGAGTGGGCATTGTGTTCCCCTCCACAGTTGCAGCACTTGGATTTGAAGTGTTCGCCCCTCTTGATTTTTTCCAGACAGGTGTTACCTTCATGCTTCCTGGCACAGAAGTGGCACCTGTATGCTGCACTACACTTCCATGCCAGGTGTCCCCACCTGCTACAGCAGTAGCAGAGGTCAGGCTCCGAGACATAGCGTGCAACTCTCTTGTAGTACAGTGCCTTGATGAATACTTTCTCGGAATCACCCCCTCTAACAAAGCAATAAGCTGCAACCTGGGATATTGGCCAACCATTCTTCTCTTCATTCACAGGACATTATCTGGTCTCAGGGTCCTCCATGGCCCAGTTAACAGGAACACCATGAGTGATAATCCTGGAATGGGGGCGGTTGATCACAGCTTCCAAGACAACACTCTGAAATCCATCACTGGTCAGGCCATCTACTGCAGGGCCACTGTTCACAGTCATGTATGGATGTGTCTAACCTTCTTTGAACAGCACCTCAAAATCAGGAAACTGTTTTGCCACTGAAATGGCCCACTTGGCTTTGTCTGAGAGGGAGCGCTCACAATCCGTGGGAAAATTCAGCTTTACTCTGGCATCAGGTCGTTCCTCCGGGGCACCAAAGTCCGTGACACGTTCAGGTGCTGGCACATCGCCGTCCTCCTCTGTGTGCTGTCGTTTGTTGACACTCGGTGCTGTTACTTGTGTCACACGGTGCCTCGTGCCGTGGCACCGGCACCACCATCCACGTTCGTGTCTCGTGTTGGAGGTACTTCTTGCCCCTCCCCGTCACTCTCCGAAGACGGGAGACTATCACGGGGGTCAGTCTGAGCCATGTTGCTGTAGGTATGGTCAGGAGGGCGAGGCCCGCAGCGCTTGCAGTGACTGCCGTGACGGCTGCGGGAGGCCACACCGGCACACACCCGCACTCAACGGCCACTAGGCAGTTACTGATCCTACAGTATAACTAAGCAAGATTTTACAAACGAATCCCAAAAGATCTAATGAAATTGTTATAACTAGAATTTGGGGGAAATCAGTGAAATTTCAGCAAGAGGTGCATCTGAGCCTCCCCAACCACCTAGCCAAGAAGCCATATTAGCAGGTATCGCTAAACTAACTCCAAACTTACAGCACTAGGTGAAAACTACTGTATGTTGCGCAAAAAGGTTACAAGCGATATTATATCGACTGGAAAATGAAGAAATACACCGAACATATGTCCTGCTGGTGAAGAGAATGATTTAATTGCCTTGTTGGAGTTCCTTTGTATTCATTGGCGCTGCTATCGGCCATTTTAGCTGCAGGAACGCCTTCACGTGGTGCACTGGGCTCCTCCCTATCCCCTGAAAGGAAGATGGTGGACTAAAAGAGGCGTACTTCAGTCTGCAATACATAAATGAGACTAAGGTTACTACTACTACTACATCACCACCACCACCAGTAGTACTAGTACTACTACCATCACCACCACCACTACTACTAGCACTACTGTAATACCACCACCACCACTATTATTACTTCCACTACTACTACCACCACCACCACTACTACTATTATTACTCCTACTACTACTACTACTACTACTACTATTACCAGTTACCACCACCACCACCACTACTACTATTACTCATACTACTACTACTGCTACTATTACCACCACTACTACTATTACTTCTACTATTACCACTACCACCACCACTACTACTGCTGCTGCTACTACTACTACAATTACCTACTATCTACTGCCACTACTGCTATTACTGCTACTACTACTACTACTACTACTACTGCCACCACCACCACCACCACCACCACCAGCACATTTTCTACTTACTACGCTGACAGGCTGAGTAGCAAAGGCAAATGAGTTAAGGCACTATTACTACTGCTTTTATTTTCCTCTACAATTCAAACTACTGACTAGATAACACACAACGACATGAGAGAGAAAAACAAATAACGGTTATTGGAATTGAAATGTAAACTATCCAATGCTGAGAATTGCCTTGCTAATATTTACAATAGTTCATCAATTCTGTAGCATTGCTCTGTAGCCTTGCTTAAGCAACCTCCCTAACACCTTTTCCTATGCAATTTGTTTTGATTACACCTTGCTGTCCATCCAAGTAACGGTTTTTTAAAATTTAAACTAGGATTGATTTGGTAAAATATAATTCCGTATCATTGGTCTATATGGTTGGCTAAGCAAGCTCCCTAACACCTTTTCCTAAGCAATTTATCTTCATTACACCTTACTGTCCTCTTCTGTGTTACATAAATCCTTCCAATAACACCATATTCTGCATAAAGCCCCCTAACACCTTTTCCTAAGTGATTTATTTTGTTTATTACACCTTACAGTCCTCTTCTGTGTTACATAAATCCTTCCACTATCACCATACTCTGCATGAAACTCCCTAAAACCTTTTCATAAGTGATTTATTTTGTTTATTACACCTTACTGTCCTATTCTGTGTTACATAAATCCTTCCAATATCACTATACTCTGCATAAAGCTCCCCAACACCTTTTCCTAAGTGATTTATTTTGTTTATTAAAAGAGAAAGATTAAAAAGAAAGAAAAAGGAATGATAGTCTCCCCCACACACACACACCAAACCTTCAGTGTACAAATGTCCTGTACATAATCACTTTAGTCCAGTTCAATTAATATACAACCATTTATATGTACAAAACACACCTACAGTATTTGCATGACCATCTTCTACCTATGGTTAATAAATAACACTTCAGCAAGTGATTTGATGGATGTTGGAAGCAGTGAGTTGAGGAGCTTGGACAACAGGGAGGGTGGATTGCTGCAGCCTGGTGGGGAGAGAGACACTGTGTTACTACAGTAATAAACATAGTAACTGCTTAGGATATATCAGGAAGTTTACTGATGACAATATGGGCACTAGTGTTATAGTACAGCAGGAAAAACATCATATGGATAAAGATTAATATGATGGTAATATTTCTTATTATGTTGATGATCATAACTGATCATCAACATAATAATAAATACTGCCATCATATTCCTCATCTTTATGATGTTTTTCCTGCTGCTGTAGTCCCAGGCTCCTCTGAAGGTGAACCAGTGAACTACAAGCTCTTATCTTGCAGTCAGTCCTTCTTTCAGGGGATAACAAGACTGGCTACATGGTTATATCAGTGCCACTGCATGAAGGCATCCTCTATACTGGCTACATGGTTATATCAGTGCCACTGCATGAAGGCATCCCTCTATACTGGCTACATGGTTATATCAGTGCCACTGCATGAAGGCATCCCTCTATACTGGCTACATGGTTATATCAGTGCCACTGCATGAAGGCATCCCTCTATACTGGCTACATGGTTATATCAGTGCCACTGCATGAAGGCATCCCTCTATACTGGCTACATGGTTATATCAGTGCCACTGCATGAAGGCATCCTCTATACTGGCTACATGGTTATATCAGTGCCACTGCATGAAGGCATCCCTCTATACTGGCTACATGGTTATATCAGTGCCACTGCATGAAGGCATCCCTCTATACTGGCTACATGGTTATATCAGTGCCACTGCATGAAGGCATCCTCTATACTGGCTACATGGTTATATCAGTGCCACTGCATGAAGGCATCCTTCAGTAACATCTTGATACAACAAAATAACAAAATACTACTTATATGCTTTCTCTTCCTGGATCCTACCTAACCTGATGTTTTAATGGAATTAGGGTTATCCATTCATCCATCATCCAACCCTATGCTGCCCCATGAAGAGTGTAGCAGCCCAGGGCTGGGCAAGTTGGTCCTGACATTTAAGATGAGAGTGACCAGCCTCACTCATCCCTGAGTGGCATTACATGTGCATTATACCCCAACCACCCCTTGGATATTAACCTACATAGGCCCAATCAGACTGGAGCACCTGAATTACCCACTAAACCACCAGGCGCCATAATTTGGTTATATGGTTACCACCCAGCACAGTAAACGGTTTCCTGGTGCACAGGAAACCATTTGGCTTGTCACTCAGTGTAGAGTCACCCACAGGCAGAAGAAAGAGGAAAGAATGAAGGAAGGCAAGACAGAAGACGAAGGAAGGTAGACAGGAAAGGGCAGACACCCAAAGCAGCACTACACAGTGAGTGGATGGTGAGTGCCCCCACCTACCAACAAGTTAGGGTAATAAGGATGCAGGGGGGGGGGGGGAGAATAATCATCTCAACCCTATCTCAAAAAAAAAATAAATTAAAAAAAAAAAAAGTTGGGTGAACAGTAGGATTGGGGGGAAGGGGATGACCAAGGCCCATCAGTTAGAAACTGCCTAATATTTCTCCTAAGTGATTATTCTGCTTATTACTCCCTACTATCCTCTTGTGTCATTTACAGCATTACAATACCTCCATACTCAACATAAATAACATACAAACTGACAGTAGGCAGCCCTATCCAAAAATAATTAGCTAAGGAAAAGATGCTAGGCAGCTGCCTTGAGTGATGAGAATGTGGACCCAGGAGCTAATACAACACCAACTAATGGTATTTTGTGGCCTATTACACAGGCAGCTGGAGGTACTCAGTGCCAACGAGGCAACGGTTACCAGCCTCACTTGGCCACCCCTCAGATGTAACCCTTACAGTGTCCATCCAGCTGGACCACCTTAACCCACTGAACATGAGTGGGGGAAGAGATTGACAAAGGGAGAGAGGATGATTGCTCCACCACCTTCTACAATTATAATTATTATTTTTATTATGTAATACAACCATTACTACCAATATGACAACTTTCACAAACAATGCAAATGATAAAGAAGGAATAAGATCATTTTTAATTAAGTGGACATAAAATGTATTTTACTAAAAACAACTATAACCTTCAATACATTAATTACTTTGGGCATCAAGAAGGGTGAGTATGACGGCACACTTAGGTGTCAACTGGCAGTCTGTCTCACTCTTAACGTGGCCGATCACTTGTCCTCGCACCTCTGTTGTGAATGGCATCAGAACAAAACTGGTTAAAAATAATAATCGATCATCCATCATTCAATCCTATGCCGCCCCACGAGGTGTGTAGAAAAAAAATTTTAAGACCCAGAAGGGGAAAGGATACTCGAGTTTGGGGAGGCAACGGACATGATTGTGTGCAACACATATTTTAGGAAAAGAGACAGTAGGTTAATTACGTATGAGTCTGGGGGAAATAGCAGTCAGATAGATTATTTTCTGGTTAGGAGGGCCAATAGGAGGTTCGTGAGGGATGTTAAAGTTATAGGAAGTAAGGAGTGTGTGCAGCAGCACAAACTATTGGTTTGTGATATGGTGCTTAAAGAACAAGTGATGAAAAAGAGGACTTATGAGCTTAGGAGGAAAATATGGAAGCTGAAAAACCAAGTAGTAAGGGATGCCTTCTATAGCGAGTTGAGGAGAGTGGTGGCTGAACAGGGAGCTGTAGACAGAGGCGTTAATGAACAGTACAGAGCCCTCAAGAACAATTTCTTGAGAGTTACTGATGTAACATGCGGCTGGACAAGAGGACCACCAAGACATAAAGTAACTTGGTGGTGGGATGAGGGTGTAGAAGCTGTAATTAAGGAGAAAAGAAGGCTTTTCTGGAAGTGGAAGAAGGGTGGTAGCAAAGAGGAATATTTGGCTGCCAAGCGTAGGGCTAGGAGAGAGGTATACAGGGCAAAGTCTGAGTCACAGAGACAATTACTTGATAACCTAAATCATGGGGAAAGGAAAAATATATTTAGGGTGGCAGGTCAGGTGAAGAGGGATAATCGGGATATCATAGGTGAGCAGTGTGTGAATGATGAAGGAAGGGTAGTGGTGAACAGTGAGGATATTAAAGATGCATGGAGAGAGCATTATAACCGGTTGTTGAATGAGGAGTTTGACTGGGACAGAGAAGGTTTGGAGCCAGCAGATCCAGTGTCTGGCCCTTGGCCTTTGATTGATACTGCTACTGTGAGTGAGGCAATAGGCAGGATGAGGGTGGGGAAGGCAGCAGGTGTGTCTGGGTTGACTGCCGAAATGTTGAAGGTCTCAGGCGATACAGGGGTGAGTTTAGTCACTGACCTGATAAATAGGATTATTTATGAGTGTGTTGTTCCAGATGATTGGCTGAAGAGTGTAATTGTAAATGTGTATAAAGGGAAGGGTGATGCCCTGGAAAGAGGAAATTATAGAGGTATAAAGCTTTTAGATCAGATAATGAAGGTAATGGAGAGAGTTTTAGAAGGTATGATTAGAGAAAGAGTGAATATTGATGAGATGCAGTTTGGGTTTATGCCAGGTAGGGGGACCACTGATGCCATATTCATTGTTCGACAGCTTCAGGAAAAATATATTGGTAGGAGAAGGGATCTTTATTTTGTTTTTGTTGATTTGGAAAAGGCCTTTGACAGAGTCCCTACAGAGGTGGTGAAGTGGGCAATGAGAAAGCTTGGCTTGGAGGAGTGGCTGGTTAGGGTGGTTATGGCCATGTATGTGGGTGCTCACACCCAGGTAAGGGTGAATGGAGATTTGAGAGATGAGTTTTCCGTGAATGCTGGTGTGCATCAGGGGTCAGTCTTGAGTCCCATGTTGTTTATCATGGTACTTGAAGCCCTTTCACGTGACTTTAGAAACGGACTCCCGTGGGAGTTGTTGTATGCTGATGATTTGGTGTTGATTGCAGAGAACGAAAGGGAAGCGGAGGAAAGGTTTAGGAAGTGAAGAGATGGTATGGGGCACAAGGGTTTAAGGGTAAATGCAGATAAAACAAAAGTGATGATACCTAGGGTTGGTGGCGGTACTGTCAAAGTACCGGTGTGTGATAAATGGGTGCATAAGAGATGTAGTGGTATCAGAGGTAGACTGCGAGATAATGCTGAGTTTATGTGTACGGCGTGCCGGGGTGAGCAGGTGGAGATTGTCAGACGTGAAAGGATTGAACTTGTTGGTGAATCTCTTGAGTGTGTGGAAGAGTTTTGTTATTTGGGAGACATGTTGTGTGCTGGACGTGGGGCTGGAGCTAGCTCTGTGGCTAGGGTGAGAAGTGGTTGGAAGAAGTTCAGGGAGCTCTTACCTCTCCTGACATTGAGAAGGCTCTCCCTACGTGCTAAGGGGTCTTTGTATGCAGCATGTGTTAGGAGTGTAATGCTGTATGGTAGTGAGACCTGGGCAGTGAAGGAGGAAAATATTCGCCGGCTCAGACGTACAGAAATGACAATGATTGGGTGGATGTGCAGTGCGTCCCTGCATCCCAAGGCCTGGAGGGGCTGGGTTTACGATGGAAGAGTTGAGAGGTAGGATGGGACTGGAGTGTATTGATGTTGTGATGAGGAGAGGTAGACTGAGTTGGTTTGGACATGTGGAGAGGATGGGGGATGATAATTGGGTGAGGAAGGTGAGAAGTGTTAATACTGGAGGTGGGGTTATGAGGGGTAGACCGAGAAAGACATGGGACGAGGTCATTAAGTGTGACCTCAGGGTTAAGGGACTGAACAGGGAGGCTGCAATGGATCGTGCAGCGTGGAGAGCCGCCATTAGGTGACCAAGGCCGACATATGCAAGCATGTTGGAGCCTTTAAAAAGAAAAAGAAACCGAAAACGAC
This sequence comes from Coenobita brevimanus, assembly GCF_032717465.1. Taxonomy (NCBI): domain Eukaryota; kingdom Metazoa; phylum Arthropoda; class Malacostraca; order Decapoda; family Coenobitidae; genus Coenobita; species Coenobita brevimanus. Next base: position 40,580,777 of record NC_136971.1, read on the forward strand.
GTATGCACCAAACGCAAACACAGCTGCACACATCATTCAACCTTACCTCAACACACTACATGAATGGTTCACCACAAACAGGCTCAAAACAGCCCCAGCCAAATCTACAGTGACTCTTCTCACAAACTGGACAGCAGAACACAGTCACATCCCACACCTCACCATAAACAACACTCCCCTACCACACACACACACACACACACACACACACACACAGCCAAAATCCTTGGTGTAACATACAATATATTAATGTCATTTAAACAACACATCACAAACATTAAAAATAAAATAACACCAAGACTAGATGCTTTGAGGTCACTTGCCCATACAACATCTGGACACAACAAAGAAACCACCACCACAGTATACAAACAATACATACGTTCAGTGATGAATTATGCAAGCCCTGCCTGGGCTTCTAACCTGACCAAAACACACCACAACACTCTACAGACCATACAGAACAAGGCCCTAAAAATAATCACAGGCTGCACAGCTACTACACCCACAGACAACCTACATCAAGAAACCAAAGTCCTCAAAGTCAAGGATCACCCAGATATGAGAGGCACCCAGGTCTTGCTGCAGCCTCCACAAACCCACAACATCCACTACAGTACATGGCAGCACATCCACCCACACCAAGGAACATCAAAACAACACCCAGCACAGATACCATACACAAATACTGTCATCTCTCCCCCCTGGCCCACCTCAGACCAGCTTCCAGAAGCATATCCATACTCAGATCACTCACTGCTCCATTCAGTCACTTAAAGACAACACACAGCTGCATGCACGACCTCCTGACATCCACCCTTCTGAATCCTATTTTCCTCGTGAGGACAGGGTCCATCTGGCCAGGCTGAGATGTGGGCACCATCCAGCCCTCTTAAGCTACTAGATGAGGCTGGATGACTCCATCGCTGATGCCTGTCCAGGATGCAACACAGCACCCCATACTATTAACCCCTTAACCGCGGGGCGTCACTTTCGTGACGCTTGGGAGCAAGGGATCATACCGCGGGGCGTCGCTTTTGTGATTCTGTGTTATTTTGAATTCACCCGGGCTTTCAAGTGGGGGCTTGTATCATCTATCAGTACTGACAATGTCCAACACTAGTCAGCACTCCTAATCTCATCTGTACTCCCATCCATTGTTGACAATTTAGCCATTTCTCCCCGTTCTTGACTCCCCTCCCTACCCCCCCTCCATTACCCTATCCTCTCGCCTGCCCGGCCATGCTACGCTAAGTAAATCTTCCCTGGAATTTTTCACTGATTTCATCCATTGAAATAAGCCCTATGTCGTATTCTTATACCAAATAATATATACAAGAAAGAAATCAGGTAAGTGAGAGTGCCATACACCTGGAATTGGCTAATTATCACCTGACAACACCTCACGTGCACTCGTTCGCTAATTTTCGCTGTTTTTTTCCCCTTGAAATATGCCGTATAATCTATTTTCGTAATAAATATACATGTAAGGAGAGTGAGAGTGCCATACACCTGGAATTGGCTAATTATCACCTGACAACACCTCACGTGCACTCGTTCGCTAATTTTCGCTGTATATTTTCGCTGTATAATCTATTTTCGTAATAAATATACATGTAAGGAGAGTGAGAGTGCCATACACCTGGAATTGGCTAATTATCACCTGACAACACCTCACGTGCACTCGTTCGCTAATTTTCGCTGTTTTTTTCCCCTTGAAATATGCCGTATAATCTATTTTCGTAATAAATATACATGTAAGGAGAGAAGGGAGAAGCCTAAGTGATATTTACATTCACCTGGAACTACCTAATTTATAATGTATTGTCTAGATTTCCTGCCAATCATATCAGTGCTACACAAAGCTGTTTCAAGATTTAACATTGGTAGCTCTGATTATATATCTCCTAAGTAGGCCTCTAATCTATTTTCGTAATAAATATACCTGTAAGGAGGGAAGGGAGAACCCTAAATGATATTTACATTCACCTGGAACTACCAAATTTATAATGTATTGTCTAGATTTCCTGCCAATCATATCAGTGCTAGACTTAGCTGTTTCAAGAAGTAATATTGGTAACTCTGAATAACCCCTAAAGCAGGCCTCTAGGCTAGCTGGCCTGGCAACTGCGTTATCAGTGTAGTCTCATCTTCCGAAGTGAGAGGATGTATGTTTCATCTTGCTGACTTCAAGGCCTTTTTTCACCCCCATGCAAATGGCTCTGTGACCTTTACCCCCTACTAAACCTCGTGTGGAAAGAGGTAAAGGGCTGACAATTGATAAAAGAGTGATTACGATCTTTCTATTGAGTAAAACAGTGCAAGTGGAATTGTAAATAATGTGTAAATAATGTGTAAACAGCAAGTGAAAGTAATGAATGTAAATATACGTGAACAATGGAAAATAGTTTTATAAGTTATTTCAAGTGACAGTGCATAACACTGTAAATAAAATAGAAATGTAAATAACGTAAATAAAATAGAGAACGTAAATAGAAATGTAAATGAGTAGTATTATAAGAATACGAGTATATACCCTAGGAGTAATGAAAGTGAAAGTTTCACTCTAGCATGTCTGAATGCTATGAGTTATGAGAGTGAAGATGAAAGTGACATTCACTCTCAATGCCAGTATACAGGACGAGAAAGTGAATGCTACGTATTTTACTGAAAGAAATTGAATCCCTACAGTGACAATAAACTAATACTACTGAAGGAAACTTATGGATAAAGACTGTAGATATATATAAGTGTTATATAGTAATAGAAATATAAAGTGTGAGGGGTTTTATGAATAATAAATGACAGACTACCATGAGCGAACTAGTGCCAGTGCGACGATCAGACGCGCTCGTAATTTCCATTGCTTTCACAGTGCTTTTTTTTTTTAGTATGGATCCCAAACTACTTGAAAATTGTAGAATAGTGTTTATAGTGTTTGTATCTGGCTGTGGTAATCATATTACGGGTTGTTGGGAAGTGTAAAGTGGAGACTTCGTTACCCTACTTCAGAGGTCTCCACAAGTCCTACGGTAACCGACGAAGGCTCAACAATCATTCCAGGAGAAAGCTGAAGGTATGTGCCATAAGCATATGTAATTTTATTATTCTAGGACTAATAACTGATTTTTGGCAAATATTTTTTGAGAGTCTGTCGGAGCCCAAATAACCCCGCGGCACACGCAAGTAATTGGTAAACAAGCCCGCGGTGTAGGGGTTAAGCACATTATGGAAGACTCCATTGCTCACAACCTGCAACACAGCACCCCATATTATTAAGCACATTATGCAAGATTGCATTGCACACAATCTGCAACACAGCACCCCATACTATTAAGCATATTATGCAAGACTGCATTGCACACAATCACCTACGCCAACAACACAACATACACTCCTTGAAAGCCCTGTGGGAAAGCCCAGTCTCGGCCATGGCCTTCCTAAAGGGGCTTGGGGCTGTTCGGCCAGACTGCCTAGGGAACAATTTCTACTACTACTACTCTTCCTTCCATTTCACATGGCTTTACACTGAGTGATGGGTCAAATGGTTTCCTGCTACTCAAGGAACCATTTACAACACTGGGTGGTAACCATATACAGTACCAAGAATCAGGTTGACGCAGGGCTATTATGGTGCCCCTGTTAACTGGGTGATGTAAATGCAGTGTCCACCCAGGAACCACATCTTCTGTCAGCCACATAAGAACATCAGCCCACTGCATGGGATGGCCCAGTGAGGGCAGCTGCCTGTGTCTGATTGGTCTACTCAATCAGACAGACTGGGGCAGCATAGCACTGTACAATTACAATACCTATTCCATCACAGTACACATGTTCAAAACTGTACTGTACTGTACAGTAAAACCCTCAATACCTCTGCATCTCTGAGGGTTGTCCTTTGCTGGGTTAGCAACAACTGATAACTTTCCTCCCTTACCCTCTACATCCATGTAAGAGGCACAGGCACTGACTTCAGCATAAATTAGGAGATTTTCTTACTGAGTTTTTCTTGAAAGGAAAGACATTTCAGTTCCATGACCTGAGTCAGGGAGCCTTTCAGGGAGGTGGTGTGGTGGTGCTGAGGTGCATTTTGGTCACTTATCACTGGTTGCAATGCATTAACACAGCAGCACACTGAAGCAGCAGCATGCTGGAGATAGGCAACAACACAGCAACACATGGGTAATGCAACTGGCTCAGTATATCTTGCAGGTTAAATCAGTCTAGCCTGCCAAGTTGGAGATATCAAAGATGTACTGTATATTTGTCTAGGTATTACACAAGGAAATTTATCTTTCAGTGGACCAAAACTACTCCCCAACAACCTACGTACAGCCCCAGCTCACACGCGTCCACTACCTGATGTATGGATTCATGGTCTATGCCTGGGGTGGACTGGTTGCAGCCACGGCGTACGTGTGTCAGGACAGAGGACGGGACATGAGCCTCTACCCACTCTGGAGTTGGTAGTACACTGACCCATGTGATTAAGCCAAGGGCAACAGTACGTAGCAGCAGGAAGTCTGGACGCACCTGTGGAAAAGTTGTTTTTAGCTTATACAGATGTTCTTTGCTTATATGACTTACTAATAAAATGTCTGCCAGCAATGACACTGATATAACCCAGCTGCCTAGCTAAACAAAAGTTCCCCAACTCCTCCTTATCCCCTGAGAAAAGATGGTGGACTGTAAGAGGGTAATTTCAGCCTGCATTCCACTGCATTCACATTTGTATCCTGAAAAAAAAATAAGCCAGTGTTTACATGTCCCTCTTGTTCCCATAAAATCAAGACTTACACCTGTGAGGCTTAGTTATTCACACTATCAATGAAGGAGACTGGCACATATTTAACAACACCTTCTTCACCTTAACTTGGCCCAGATCTTTATTCTTCTCTGCCGTATTTCACAGGTCAACAGCAGAGTGAGACTGTGTTACTGCTATACAGAGTTTCTATAGTAATTTTTGTGACTGGCACAGTTATCTGGCCTTAATCTATTGTTACAACTAAGCCTTCAAGAAGATGTTATTTTAAGGCCAAGTAAGAGTAAAAACAAGTACAGCAGAAGAGACAGCCTTCTTCACTGATGGCACCTGGGGCTGTTACCTCAATGGTGACATTATCTATCTACCTAGTGCCAGACACCTTCATCCCACAAGGGGTGGCCATAAACAAACTGCCTCCATGATGCCCTGTCCCCCACCATTTCACTGCCCTGCTCCCAGCTCACACCCCCACTCTTTCATATACCTCTCCACTCCATCCCTCCACCTTATCCTTGGCCTCCCTCTCCTTCTCCCCCCCCTCCACCTCACTCACATACACTCTCCTCATTAGTCTCTCGCTCTCCATCCTCTCCACATGGCCACCCTCCTGAAAATAATACATAAAGTTAATGTCAGTCATACACAAGTTAATGTGGCACACATACCTCTACACCTATTGCTGTTCAGTCCTACAGATATCTGAGCCATTGTTCCTGACCTCTTGGTATTGTAATGAACTATGCCTCGTTCATCTATCCATCATACTGTACTACTCCTGAACTCAACAGCATGGAACTAAGACATACTACTATAAATTTTTACAAAGTTATAAACTGGCATACAGGAATTATTCTGTACTATAACACTGCCACAGTGAACAAAGGCTTTTTCCAACATGCCATTCACTTCAGTTTTCTTGTTAATCACTTGTCAGTTTATGCTAAAGCTACTTCAAGCTATATTTAATGTGTCCATGAGGAATATATGTGTACGTACTAACCTCTTTAGGAGGGCCAAATAACCTACAGATCCACAGGAAGCAGGAATGTGAGAGGGACCTTGCCCAGCTCGGCTCCACGTTGTGTTATGAACAAAGGCAAGAGGAGCCAGCTGCAGGGATGGGACGAGGGAAAATTCCATTCACCAACTTTTTCCTTAGCTAAATTAGCACTATGAATGAGAGAGGGTAGTGTTTGGAATCTCCCTGTACTGTTTGCAGATGATACTGTGTTGTTAAGTGAAGATGAAGGAGAGCTGCAAGGCTTGGTGGATGAGTTTGGGAGAGTGTGTAAGAAAAGGAATCTAAAGGTGGATGTAGGGAAGAGTAAAGTGATGGTCTTTGAGAGAGGTGAAGTCAGTGAATGGACAGCAAGGTTGGATGGTGAGGAATTGGAAAATGTGAGTACGTTTAAGTACTTGGGTAGTGTGATGAGTAAGGATGGAGGTTTGGAGGGTGAAGTGCGTGAAAGGGTACAGCAGGGATGAAAGGTTGTTGGTTCTTTGAAAGCAGTGATAAGAAACAGGGAAGTGAGCATGGAAGTGAAAAAGTTGCTAAATGACAGTATTGTGATACCAACTCTAACGTACGGAAGTGAAGCTTGGACGTTGTTGGAAGGACACAAGAGTGAGAGCAGTGGAAATGAGTTATTTAAGAGGAGCATGTGGAGTCACATGGAGAGACAGGCTAACAAATGAGGATATAAAGGAGCGTTGTGGTGTTGATGTGGATGTGATAGGAAGCGTTATGAGGAACACACTGAGGTGGTTTGGCCATGTGGAGAGGATGGAGAGTGAGAGAGTGATGAGGAGAGTGTAGGTCAGTGAGGTGGATGCCAAGGATGAGATGAAGGGATGGAATAGAGATGTATATGAGAGAAGGGGGTGTGAGATGGGAGCAGGACAGAGAAATGACAGGGGACAGAGCGACATGGAGGTGATTTGTTTGTGGCCACCCCTTACGCGATTAAGGCGTCTGGCAATAGACAGATAGAATTTAATATGTGAAGGATTATCAAATACTATTGTTATCGTATACTTGTCTGTTTTTAATAATTCAGTTTTACTAGGATTTTTAGGGAACTGGTGATAGGTGGTGGCGACCATCATCCACTCACTTGATGTAGTGCTGCCTACTTCTTCCTTTGCCTTTATCATTCTTTTTCTGTGCCTGCCCTCCTCTCTTCCTATTTCTCACCATCATCCACTCACTTGATGTAGTGCTGCCTACTTCTTCCTTCGCCTTTATCATTCTTTTTCTGTGCCTGCCCTCCTCTCTTCCTATGTCTCCCATCTTTCCAGTCACTTCTTATTGCTTTTCTTTCCTTTACAGGTGGCTTTACATTGTGTGACAAGCCAAATGGTTTCCTGTAAGCCAAGAAACCATTTACAACACTGGGTGGTAACCATACAACCAAACCATACGTGCTCTCTACGTGTCAGCAAGTGGGTTGGTGGAGGGTTAGTGCCCCTCCCCGTAAAACAACTAACTCAAAGTCAAATGGCCACCCCTTATGGGATTATGGCGTCTGGCAATAAATAGATACATAGAGAGGAAAGTGGAAAGAACAGTGACATCAGGTGTGTGGGTATTTGAGTTAAGGATGGCGGGCAGTTCAAATCCAATCCCACGCCCATTACATCCATGAAGCCTTAATATTAAAGTACTAATATTACTGTGCTGACTTTGGGGGACCAGTGAGTGAAGGGAAAAGGCTTACTTAGAACTTATAATGACCTCTACAGACTACTGGCATCATGAGAGAGAGAGAGAGAGAGAGAGAGGGAGAGACACACACTCACACACACACACACACACTCACACACACACACACACAGAGCATTGGCACTCAAATGGTGTACCACAGTCCTACTCTGCACCACAACAAGCTGTGGTGTGGACCCCAGTGCCATCCATCACCGAGGGTTTGGTAAGTTGCTCAAAAATATGTACTATTATTACTTAGGACAATGGATGAATTTCTTTCTCAGTACAGATCGAATTCGTAGCATTTCACAAAGTTATCTACTTACATGAGGTTCAGTTATTTTGGTTATAACTTAAGACATGTGTACAGTATTATATAAGACTTTCTTTACAGACGTCATGATGTGAAGAAGTATCAGTCTGCTTACTGCTTATAACAAAGGTGATGACTGAGACAACTGGTGAAGAGAAGTCACTAATTTTTCCAGTTACTCCAGGTGCTCCTATTGCTCATAAGGTTTCATTATTGAGTCCTATCAGCCTTGTAACCTCACCAGAATTTAATAGTGGTAACTTGAGAACGGATACATTTATGTGAAGCTACAGAACGTGGTGAATGTTTTGGCATATCCGATAGCGTCAGGATTCTGGGGACTTGAATGATGAGTGAATGGAAGCGTGGCCCATTGGACTGGGCAAATTTGTGCTGTCTGGACATTGCTACTCCTCACCCTGCCCTCACCCTGCCCTAAGGTGGGAAAGCAGGTCCAGATGCTGCTGCTGCTGATGATGATGTAACTTAAGAACAGCCTTTCCATCCTTGAGAATATTATGAGCCTCTGTGGCAGGCTGCACTACAAGTACTCACAGGGTTTTGTCATTAGTCACTAAAATGGTGGGGTAACAGAAGGCTACTGACATGTACTGGACTGGCCAGAGGTGGGCAGTGTGCAGTACTGGTGAAGCAGCGAATGGCATTAGGAAGTGAGGGTAAAAGTGGTCTATCTATCTATCTATTGCCAGACGCCTTAATCTCATAAGGGGTGGCCACAAACAAATTGCCTTCATGTCGCCCTGTCCCCTGCCATTTCACTGCCCTGCTCTCAGCTCACCCCCCCCCCTCTCTCTCATATACCTCTCCACTCCATCCATCCATCTCATCCTTGGCCTCCCCATCCCTCTCCCCCCCTCCACCTCACTCACATACACTCTCCTCATTAGTCTCTCACTCTGCATCCTCTCCACATGGCCAAAACATCTCAGTGTGTTTCTCCTAATGCTTCCTATCACATCCACATCCACACCACAACGCTCCTTCACGTCCTCATTTGTCAATCTGTCTCTCCATGTAACTTCACAGGCTCCTCTCAAATGGGTAAAAGAGCTTTTGGCCCATTACAGAGTTTCTTCCATTATTTCCTGATAGGGCTGAGAGGATACTGTAGTAGTGTTGTGAATGGCTTCTTGCTAAACCACCTTACATCATCAATTTACTAACAAGAAAGTGGTATTTCCTACTTCATATGATCTCCAGTCTTTCAAACGCGGTGTGTCCAGGCATCTCGAAATGAATGGATCTTGAATTTGGCTCTCTTTTGTATTGTTTTTGTTTTGTTTTTTTCTTGGAAGGAACTGTTTTGCTGGCTCAGCCTTTAGTTCCTTCTTCCTCACATAAAAAAAAAAAAAACCCCCTGGGGTAGGTTTTTTTTTTCAAGAATACTCCCCCAGTATCCCTGCTTGTCGTAAAGGCGTTTACTTCAAAAGGGTTGGCGGAGGGTTAGTGCTCCTCCCTGGAAAACAACTCACTAAAAAAACAAACAAGAAGCCTCGGACAAGGACTGACCAAACAATGACGACCAAGGACCGGACAAAGGACTTGGTAATGGGTACATGGAATGTGAGAGGAGCGAATGATGAGGTGAAAGAGAGAGAGAGATTGTCCAGGTGCTTGACGGTGCGAAAGTGGATGTATGTGGAATGACTGAAACAAAATGGAGAGGAGAAAGTGTGAAAGAATGGGAGTATGGATGGGGTATATGTGCAGGAGCAGGTGAGAATGAGAGGGCAAAGGAAGGAGTAAATGATGGAAGAAGAGCATAAGACAGTATGGATCAGTTGGGTCAAGGATTGTGTGGGTAAAGTTGAAAGTTGGAATACAAATGTGGGCGATTGTGTGTGTGTATGGGCCAACGCAAGATCGTGCTAGAAGAGTAAGAGAAGAGTTCTTGACAAATGTGGAAGTGTGCATGGAAAAGTTTGGAAGGAATGTGAGAGTGTTTTTGATCGGTGATATGAATGGTAAAGTTGGGAATGTGAAGGTGGATGGAATAGTTAGTGAGTGGGGTGTGCCTGCTGAGATAGATGAGAATGGGAGTGCGTTAGTGGACATTTGTGCTGGGAGGGGGTTGGTGATAGCCAATACCCTCTTCAGGCATAAAATGATCCACAGGTATACATGGCGAGTGATGAGAAGGGTGGGTGGTGAACTGAATGAAAGGAAGGCAATGATTGATTATGTGTGTGTGGATGAAAGGATGCGAAGATGTGTAATGGAGGAAAGAGCTTATAGAGACTGGGGGAGTGGACTTTCTGACCACTACTTGGTGGTGGCCAGAATTAGGATTCAAGTAAGATGGAGGAATAGAAGAAGGGAAAGACGAGAGGAAGGAGTAGTTGCAAGGAGTGGAAAGGTTACAAGAGGATGAGAAAAAGGCAGAGTATAAGAGAGAAGTGGAGGAACGATTGGGCAAATATGAATTGGAGCAGATGGGGGATGTGGAAGGTGTGTGTAGGATATTTACAGAAGAAATATGTGCAGCATGTGATGTGGTGTGTGGAAGAGAAGACGGAGGGGTGCAAGGAACAGCGTGGTGGACTGAAGAGGTGAGACAGGCTGTGGCACAAAAGAAGAAAGCATACAATGAATGGATGAGAAATAGGGGCGTGGAAGAAGTTGAGAGGCGGAAGAGAGAGTTATATGTAGAAAGAAAGAGAGAGGTGAAAAGATTAGTAAAAGAGAGTAAAAAGAGAGTGGACGAGGAATTTGGAAGGAATTTGAGTGTAAAGTGGAGGGACTGTAAGAAAATGTTCTGGAAAGAGGTGAAAAGAGTAAGACAGGGTGGAAGTGAAGTTAGCAGGGGAGTGAAAGATAAAGATGGTAGATTACTAGTGGAGAAGGGAGAAAAAGTGAGAAGATGGAGAGAACACTTTAAGGAATTGTTGAACATAGAGGATGGAAGTAATGCGAGTAGAAGTGGCTGGGGAATGGCTGGGAGAAGGAGGGAGGTGAGAAGACAGGAAGAAATCAGTAGGATAGAAGTTGTGGCAGCAATGAAGAAAGTTAAATCAGGGAAAGCCCCAGGAATTGATGGAGTGTGTGGTGAAATGTGAAGCATGGGGGAGAGATAGTAACAGAATGGATGTGGAAGATGTGCAGATTGGCCTGGGAGGAAGGTAGAGTCCTGGAGGATTGGAAGTCAGGTATAATTATTCCCTTGTACAAAGGAAAAGGGGAAAAAGAAGTGTGTGGTAATCATAGGGGCATTTGTCTTCTTAGTATAATAGGAAAAGTGTATGGTAGGATACTTATTGACAAAGTTAGAGAAAGAACAGAGAAATTAGTTGGAGAAGAACAGGGAGGCTTTAGGAAGGGAAGAGATTGTGTAGATCAGATATTCATTCTCAGATCTTTAGTGGAAAAGTTTCTAGAGAAGGGAAAGAAGTTGTATGCAGCTTTCATGGATTTGGAGAAAGCATATGACAGGGTGGATGGACAAGGATTGTGGAAAGTGTTAAGAATATATGGAGTAGATGGGAAGTTGTTGAATGCTGTGAAGAGTATGTACGATGGTGCGAAGGCTGCAGTGCGTGTGGATGGTGAACTAAGTGAATTTTTCTCTTTGAAAGTTGGGTTGAAACAGGGATGTGTCATGTCTCCATGGTTGTTCAATCTGTACATGGATGGGGTAATAAAAGAGGTACAAGGTAGGGTAGTGGATGTTGGAGTGGCCCTGGTGAGAGAGGATAGTGTTTGGAAACTCCCTGTACTGTTGTTTGCAGATGATACTGTATTGTTGAGTGAAGACGAAGGGGAGCTGCAAGGCTTGGTGGATGAGTTTGGGAGAGTGTGTAAGAAACGGAATCTAAAGGTGAATGTACGGAAGAGTAAAGTGATAGTCTTTGAGAGAGGTGAAGTCAGTGAATGTACAGTGAGGTAGGATAGTGAGGAATTGGAAAACGTGAGTACATTTAATTACTTGGGTAGTGTGATGAGTAAGCATGGAGATTTAGAGGGTGACGTGCTTGAAAGGGTACAGCAGGGAAGAAAGGTTGCTGGTTCTTTGAAAGCAGTGATAAGAAACAGGGAAGTGACCATGGAAGTGAAAAAGTTACTACATGACAGTATTGTGATACCAACTCTAACGTACGGAAGTGAAGCTTGGACGTTGTTGGAAGGACACAAGTCAAGAGTGAGAGCAGTGGAAATGAGTTATTTAAGAGGAGCCTGTGGAGTCACATGGAGAGACAGGCTGACGAATGAGGATATAAAGAAGCGTTGTGGTGTGGATGTGGATGTGATAGGAAGCGTTATGAGGAACACACTGAGGTGGTTTGGCCATGTGGAGAGGATGGAGGGTGAAAGACTGATGAAGAGAGTGTATGTGAGTGAGGTGGAGGGGGGAAGAGGGAGGGGGAGGCCGAGGATGAGATGGAGGGATCGGGTGGAGAGGTATATGAGAGAGAGGGGTGTGAGTTGGGAGCAGGGCAGTGAAATGGCGGGGGACAGGGTGACTTGGAGGCGATTTGTTTGTGGCTACCCCAAACGGGATTGAGGCATCTGGCAATAGATAGATAGAGAAGTTAATTTTCTGAATCTTTAGCATTACTTTCACTATGATTTACAAGAATAATTAGACATGCATTCTGAAATACATCAAGGATAGTTCATGCATATATTCTATCATATTATCAATATATAGATATAGATATATTTTTTTTCATCTGAACCTCGGACACATGGAACAGCACTGTGACCAGACCTTCAAAGAAAGTAACAGAGTAACCGTGGAATAGAGAGAGAGAGAGAGAGAGAGAGAGAGAGAGAGACATTTATATATACAAGTCTATGTCAGAAATATATGTCTTAAGTACAAGGGTAGCATAAGTTTAAAGTGTATGTGTAAATTATCAGTTAAAATAAGTTTTCAGCATAATTAGTATACAGTAAATTATTCCACATGAGTTATTTACACACATACACACATATGCACATACAAATATACATACCAGTAGTTTTGGAAGCAGCAGCACACCCACTGCATAACTGAGGGTGGTAAAGCTGGACCAACTGGATACCCCCCCATGCTGCCTTGGAGACACTGTGTGAGGTCAAGATGAAACACTCGCTGGTGTCAGTATCACCCCTGGTGGCGGCATAAGACTGTGTGAGGTCAAGATGAAACACTCGCTGGTGTCAGTATCACCCCTGGTGGCGGCATAAGACTGTGTGAGGTCAAGATGAAACACTCGCTGGTGTCAGTATCACCCCTGGTGGCGGCAGAAGGCTTTGGCTGTGGCATGTCACGAGGCAGGTTCTAATTGTCACTTTGCCACATGCTGGAAAGAAAAAATCATCATATATTTCCTCTACTCACTACAACCATTATCATATCATCATCATCATCATCCAGACCTTCTTTCCCACCCTAGGGCAGGGTGAGGAGTAGCAATGTCCAGACGCCCAAATTTGCCCAGTCCAATGGGCCAGGCTTTCATTCACTCATCATTCAAGCCCCTGAAATCCTGGCTCTATTGGATACACCCAAAACATTCACCAGGTTCTGTAGCTTCACATAAATGTATCCGATTGTATCATCTATATTATATACATGCTACTGCTATATCTATTATGTTGCTATGCTGATAATGCTTTTGCTACTTATGACTTTTTTTGGAACTTAAACAATGTAGTCTTTGACAGCCTCATGTGTGTAATTCAGTTAACTTTAATCATGAGGCAGGAATGAGTTTCACTGGTAGTATAAGTTTAAAGTGTAAGTGTAAAATATCAAAATAAGTTTTCTTCAGCATAATTAGTAAAGAGTTAGTAAATTATTACACATAAGTTATTTAAACACACATACACACACATACATATATACTCACCAGTAATTTTGGTAGGAGCAGCACACCAACCTCATAACTGAGTATAGTCAATCAGGCCTGACCAGATACCTCCCCTCATGCTGCCTTGGAGAGATTATGGGAGGTCAAGATGAAGTACTCAGCAGCAGTGTCATGCCTGATGGTGGCATGTCTTGGTATGTGGCGTGTGATGAGTTAGTTTCTTTCGTCACTTCACCACAAGCTGGAAAGAAAAATTCATCATATTTTTCCTCTGCTCACTACAGCAATATATCATCTATATTATATTTATTATATACATGCAACCGTTATATCTATTATGTTGCTATGCTGATAATAATTTTGCTAATTTAACTTTTTTTGGAGCTTAAATAGTGTAATATTTGACAGGCCAGTGTAAGTCATGTTGTGTGTAATTCAATGAAGTGTAATCCTGAGGCAGGAATGAGTGTCACTGGTTACTACAGTTGGTTTGTGTTCAACTGGCAGTGCTGGGCTATTCTGGCAACATAAATACTATGACATGGTTGTAGGAAAATCACTGAGCCTATGATATGAGGTATGAATGAGTGTCCTTGGTTACTGATCCAATTAACCATCAACTGAGCTGAAAAGGGCTATAAAACACTGTCAGATGAAGCCAACCAGCTACTGCCACACTGAATCTTCACTCTAAATACACTTCCTTCATCATTAACCCCTTCTTTACCGACCCCTCCCCCAAATGTAAACATTACGTTTACCCCCCATACTGACCTGATAGCTCCCCCTCCCGTAGTGTGAGGGGTAGTGTATATTTTTTGCCACGTTGAAACTATTCACTCTTTTTTTATTTGTTTGTATACTGATGATCACATAAACCCAGCATGATGTTGGTAATAAAAAAATATTATTAAATAAATCATTACGGTATATAAGTTTACATATCTTATGCTGAAGTACTGTTACCCAGGTAACTACTGTACAAACTGGCTTGAAAAAAATGTCCTGCACAGATGGATGGCTTATTTATTTACCTTGTAAGCTAAGCATGAAGTGTGTGGACACACGTGATGGTGATGGCGACCTTGACCCACTTGTTGCTGAGAGTGCAGCGTCACTAAGCTCGCTACTGTTTTCCTCCTCCTTCCTCACTCACATCAACTTCACTATCATTTTCAGGATCACAGTCATCTACTGACACATCTGACACTGCTGCATCATCATCTGATACATCTAAATAAGTATCCTCATAAGGAATAAACTCGTCACTATCGGAATTTGCCAGATGCCATGAAAGAAAAATATCCTGTACACCCTCTCTCGTGGTCAAGTGTGTGGTAACTGACTCTCTCAGGCAGGCCAAGGGGTGTAAATTTTGCCTTATGTCAGCTGAAAATATAGTACGATATATGTAGTAGAAATTATAAAATAATGATTGGTCTAAAAGAGGTTACATCACAGATGAGTGAGCAAGCCATTGGTGCCACCGCAACTCAGTCATGACGTATCTTATGATGTCAAAATTCGTCAAAACTTCGTCACAGTCTTTGTCGTCAAAACACAGACCTGTTGCTAACATGAGGTCCTCAGAAACAGCTTTACCGGCCTACCCTGAGGCCCATCAGCTGCCATTCATTAGAGGGTGTACCAGCATACCACGGTAGCAGTTCCGGTGTCTCACGGGTGTTTACTGGCAATGTACGGGGGTACATCAAAACACATTTTCGGTAAAGAAGGGGTTAAGTAAAAGCGTGTATGTAGGTTAAGTGGAGGGAGGGAGAGGGAGGGGAAGACTGAGGTTGAGGTGGAGGGACAGAGCTGAGAGGTATATGAGGGAGGGGAAGACTGAGGTTGAGGTGGAGGGACAGAGCTGAGAGGTATATGAGGGAGGGAGGGAGTTGGGGGGAGGGCAGTCAAATGGTGAGTGACAGAGTGACTTGGAGGCGTTTTGTCTACAGCCACCCTTTGCGGGATTAGGGTGTCGGGCTATAGACAGACAGATAGGTTAGATAACACCACATGTCCACTATGCATGGTGGCAAGGAGGGACACCTTCACATGGTGACACTGATGTAAGTGGGTGGCTCCATGTCCAACCAGTGTTCTACAGCTGCCTCCCTCCACAAGGCAGACTGCAGCAGGATGGGCACTACATCCTGCAGTCCACTGGGTTTGTGTCCACATGAACCCCTGGCCACAACAACAATGACCAGATATACTTACTGGTACAGACTGTGGCTCCACGTCTGGACATCATACTGTGCTTGAGAAACACAGGCCACGCCATCCATGCCGTCCCTCAATGCCACTCCTCACATTATCTTCACTCGGGAAGTTGATGTTAACCTGAAAAATAATGAAATATAATAATGCAATTTCTTTCCAACACAACCTTACCTCCTGCCTCACTGATGGTAAATAATTTCCTCTCCTCTCTCTCTCTCTCTCTGTGCCCCATTTCTGCCTTCCACCTGCCCCCACCCCTCTCTTCCTCTTCCCTCACCATTTTTAACTTTTCTCATTAATTTTATTGTAATGTCTTCTCCCCCGTCTCTCTCTTGCCCTCTTCCTCCTACCCCCCCCCCTCTCTCTAATAATGCAGTCTCTCCCATATGGCCACACATCCTAACCTCCTGCCTCACTGATGGTAAATAATTTCATCTCTCTCTCTCTCTAATAATGCAGTCTCTCCCATATGGCCACACATCCTTACCTCCTGCCTCACTGATGGTAAATAATTTCATCTCTCTCTCTCTCTAATAATGCAGTCTCTCCCATATGGCCACACATCCTTACCTCCTGCCTCACTGATGGTAAATAATTTTATCTCTCTCTCTCTCTCTCCATTCCAGCTGCCTTTCCTAGAGACTACACACTGCCCCAGCCACACTACACTGCACGCTGCTTCACTACCCTTCAAAACACAGCTAACAACCCATTCAGTTCCTCGGCCTGTACTACCCATCTGTGTTATTATTGTCTTCTGGTAGTAGTAGTAGTAGTAATGGTACTGAGAGAGAGAGAGATGTTCTGGGTGTACCTTCCTCTGTGCTAATGTGGGTGTGTGTTTATTGTTGTGGTGGTAGTAGGAGAGAGAGAGAGAGAGAATGATGCCAAAGATACTGCTGCTGCTGCTGATGATGATAATGATAAACAAGGGAGGAAGGTAAGTAAGGAGAAAGAGAGAAAGAAGGATGAAATAAGGAATGGATAATAATAATAACAATAATGACGTTGTTGGAGGGACACAAGTCAGGAGTGAGAGCAGTGGAAAGGAGTCATTTAAGAGGAGCCTGTGGAGTCACATGGACAGACAGGCTGACAAATGAGGAAGTGAAGGAGCGTTGTGGTGTGGATGTGGATGTGATAGGAAGCATTAGGAGTAACACATTGAGGTGGTATGGCCATGTGGAGAGGATGGAGAGTGAGAGACTGATGAGGAGAGTGTATATGAGTGAGATGGAGGGGGGGAGAGGGAAGGGGAGGCCAAGGATGAGATGGAGGGATGGAATGGAGAGGTATATGAGAGATGGGGATGTGAGCTGGGAGCAGGGCAGTGAAATGGCGGGGGACAGGGCGACATGGAGGCGATTTGTTTGTGGCCACCCCTTACGGGATTAAGGCGTCTGGCAATAGATAGACAGATCATGATAGGAATAATAATAATAATAAATAATAACAGTAATGGTATGGTAATACAAGTAATAATAATAATAATAATTATCTATCTATCTATTGCCAGACGCCTCAATCCCGTTTGGGGTGGCCACAAACAAATCGCCTCCATATCGCCCTGTCCCTTGCCATTTCACTGCCCTGCTCCCAACTCACACCCCCTCTCTCATATACCTCTCCACCCCATCCCTTCATCTCATCCTCGGCCTCCCCCTCCCTCTCCCCCCCTCAACCTCACTCATATACACTCTCCTTGTCAGTCTCTCACCCTCCATCCTCTCCACATGGCCAAACCACCTCAGTGTGTTCCTCATAACGCTTCCTATCACATCCACATCAACACCACAACGCTCCTTTATATCCTCACTCGTCAGCCTGTCTGTCCATGTGACTCCACAGGCTCCTCTTAAATAACTCATTTCCACTGCTCTCACTCTTGACTTGTGTCCTTCCAACAATAGTTATTATTATTATTATTATCAGTATTATTATTATTTTATTATTAACAACAAAAATAATAGCTAATAGTTTCCTGTACACCAGGAAACCATTTACTACGCTGGGTGGTAACCATATAACCATATTATGGCGCCTGGTGGTTTAGTAGGTAATTAAGGCACTCCAATCGGATTGAGCTGGTGAAGGTTTATATCCAAGGGATGGTTGGGGTTTATTGCTCATGTAATGCCACTCAGGGATGAGTGAGGCTGGTCACTCTCATTTTAAATGTCATGACCAACTTGCCTAGCCCCGGGCTCCTACGCTCCTCGTGGGGCAACACAGGATTACATGATGGATGGAATACTGATAATAATAATAATAATAATAATAATAATAATAATAATCCATCCATCCATCATCCAATCCTATATTGCCCCATGAGGAGCGTAGGAGCCCGGGGCTAGGCTGTTGGTCTTGACATTTAAGATCAGAGTGACCAGCCTCACTTATCCCTGAGTGGCATTACACGAGCAATAAACCCCAACCACCCCTTGGATATAAACCTTCACCGGCTCAATTTGATTGGAGCGCAATAATTACCCACTAAACCATCAGGCGCCAAAATTTGGTTATATGGTTACCACCCAACGTAGTAAATGGTTTCCTGGTGTTCAGGAAACCATTTGGCTTGTCACTCAGTGTAAAGTCACCCACAGGCAGAAGGAAGAGGAAAGAATGAAGGAAAGAAAGATAGAAGAGGGAGTGTTAAGTCACCCGTAGGCAGAAGGATGGGGAAAGAACGAAGGAAGGATAGAAGATGGAAGGAAAGAAGGATGGAGGAGAGGAAAGGGCAGGCACCCAACAGCAGCACTACTTCAATTGGGTCGATGGTGAGCGCCCTCACCCACCACTAAATAATAATAATAATAATAGTAATAATCATCATCATCATCATCATCATCATAATAACAATAATAATAATCACAGGAATGATAAGAACAAGGGGAATAATAATAACAACCTCACCCAGGGCAGGACACAGGGGTGAGAGCCACAAGCCACTGATGGACTGGGTGGGCAGCAAGTTGAAGGTGTGGACAACGAGCCTCAGTCCTTCTTTGTAGCAAAACATCATCAGTTTAGTGCGGTGGGTTGCGTATATGCTGTTCAGATGGACCTGAGACAAAACACAAGCACCACTGGTGATATTCTAATGTGGAGAGGATGGAGAGTGAGAGACTGATGAGAAGAGTGTATGTGAATGAGGTGGAGGAGGGAGAGGGAGGGAGATGCCAAGGATGAGATGGAGGGATGGAGTGGAGAGGTATATGAGAGAGGGGAGTGTGAGTTGGGAGCAGGGCAGTGAAATGGCAGGGGACAGGGTGACATGGAGGCGATTTGTTTGTGGCCACCCCTTATGGGATTAAGGCATCTGGCAATAGACAGATAGATAGATACTGTCACTAGGTGTAAATGAAGATGCTAATAATTAAATGGGGGTAAGTAAATGTAAATTATGTATAAAAGAAGCACAAATGGTACTGAAAATAGGTGTAAATGGGTAAGCTGATGTAAACAGATGCCAAATAACACACCTTAATTTCTCCGACGTGTGGATCATCAGCCGGCTCGTGGGTCTGGCTCCTCAAACACAAATAAAGGACCGTCACTGGGAGGTGGAGGACTCTGGCGGCACGGTACTCCTCAGTCAGGTATTCCATGTCGACGGTACAGGTGAACTGTCAATGAGGGAAAGATGGTTACAGCTTGTTTGTGTTCATATGATGGAACTAATTACATGGACGGTACACATGAACTGTCAATGAGGGAAAGATAGTTACAATTTGTCTGTGTTCATATGATGGAACTAAAAGCCATGGCTGTGTGAAACTCCATGAACTTTAGCTGTGAGGTGGGAATGACTCTCCTTGGTTACCAGCCAATATATAATTTATCTTTCCATCTGAATACATTTGTCCTGCAACAGCGGTGAAAGAAGCAGGTCTGCCATAAGCTGAATTGAAAAATACATAAAAAGAGCACTTGGGTTAAAAGGGCTTAAGAAAATGGTATGTAATGAAGGTGTTAATGAAGGTTATTCATTTGTTTTTAAAGGCTCCAACATGCTTACATGTGTCGGCCTTGGTCACCTAATGGCGGCTCTCCATGCTGCTCGATCTATTGCAGCCTCCCTGTTCAGTCCCTTAACCCTGAGGTCACACTTAATGACCTTGTCCCATGTCTTTCTCGGTCTACCCCTCATAACCCCACCCCCAATATTAACACTTCTCACCTTCTGCACCCAATTATCATCCCCCATCCTCCTCACATGCCCAAACCATCTCAGTCTACCTCTCCTCATCACAGCATTAATACACCCCAGTCCCATCCTACCTCTCAACTCTTCCATCGTAAACCCAGCCCCCCCCCCCCAGACCTTGAACGCAGGGAAGCACTGCACATCCACCTAATCACTGTCATTTCTGTACGTTTGAGCCGGCGAATATCTTCCTCCTTTATCATAAACTTAATAACTTTATCTGTGAACAGTTGGGTAAGGACACCTTCACATGGTGGCAGTGATATAACCACCTGGCTCCACTGCCTAAACTCCTTCCCCATCCTCCAAATAGAGGAATGTGCACTGCAGGGGAAAGACACCTTTGGTTTACAGCACTCCAGTCACAGGACAGGGCAGGAGAAGAGCAACATAACCAGGCAGTGGAACTGTCTAGTTATTTCAGTGCTACCATGTGAAGTGTCTCTCTCTCCATCACTAAAAATAATTAATGCACACACACACACATACACACACACATAGTAGAAATGTAGTGATAACAGATATAAAAGTGGAAGTACAGGAAGTGTATAAATTACTGGAAACTCAAGATGTAAGGAAAGCCTCAGGACCAGATGGAATTTCTAATTGGGTACTGAAGGAATGCAGAGAACAACTGGCAGATAAGATTCACAGTTTAATTGCGTGTTCTCTGGAAGAGGGGAAAGTGCCACAAAAATGGAAGAGGGCAAATGTGATACCAATTTATAAGGGAGGAAACAGGGAAGAACCCCTGAATTATAGACCAGTGTCCCTAACCAGCATGGTGGCAAAATTGTGTGAAAGAATTCTGAAAGACAGATGGATAAAATATCTGGAGGAGATGAATATTTTGGCTGATAGTCAGTTTGGATTCAGAAGTGGAAGGACATGTGTTTCCAAATTGTTGATTTTTTACTCAAGAGCAATTGATGTGCTAAAGGAGAGAGATGGTTGGGTGGATTGTGTGTATTTAGATTTGGAGAAGGCCTTTGACAAGGTACCCCATACGAGAATAATGTCACCTGAAAAACACATTAACAAGGCAGTTAGAGAGATGTATAAACTCCTGACTAATATAAGAGTAGCTTTTCATTACATGGATGAGATGATGAAAAAACTGATAGTGGCCATGATCTGCCCCAGGTTAGAATATGCAGCGGTAGTGTGGTGCCCACACAAAAAGAAAGATATAAACAAGATTGAAAGAATACAAAGAACAGCAACCAAGATGGTCCCCAGTCTGGCAGATGTCATACAGAGAGAGGCTGGAAGGACTTGCCTTCCTTAGAAGAAAGGAGAAAGAGAGGTGACATGATTGCAGTGTTCAGGACCATGGTGGGAGTAGATAAAATTGACAAAGAAGATCTGTTTGTATGGGATAAGAGAGTAACAAGAGGACACGGAATGAAACTGAAGAAACCAAGCTGCTTGAAGGACATCAAGAAATATAGTTTTCCTTATAGATGTATAGACCTGTGGAATAGCCTGGACAAAGAGATCGTCCAGTCTAAAAACTTAAACGAGTTTAAAGCTAAATTTGACTTATTGAGAAACAGAGACGGGACCCCATGAGCGTAGCTCATTTCCTGTATATCACAACTAGGTAAATACAATTAGGTAAATACACACACACACACACACCAAAACAAAACATACCAGTACCTGTGCTGACTCAATGTCCTCATTGCTGAACTCAGCAAATCAGCAAAGGTGAGGCTCAGAGGGTCTGTTTGCCTGCTGGAAACTTGGTTTAAAAAGAAACCAAATGGCTCACTGGCCCTGAGTCATGCCATAAAGGCTGACGTAGAAAAAAAAAAATCATAATGATCATCATCTAGGGTGAGGTAGGACTCCAAGAGCCAGAAAAATTTTAGAACTATATATTCAAATTTTTCATATGTCACTAAATAAATGAACAAATAAATGAAGGGAAGAGTTATGGTGAGTTGTTTTCATGTGAGGCAACTTGGCCACAAGTACAACTTCAAGTTGTGGTTGTATGAAAGTCAATGAGCCTTGGTTATGAGGTGCTGTAGGAATGAATCTCCTTGGTTACTATAACTTGTTTGCTTTCATCTGATGGGAGTAAGACACATGGATCTACAAACCCCAACCAACCCTCAGATGTAAACCTTCATGGACCTGTACTTACCAGGCAGCTTCTGTGCTTGTAGATGGCTGTAGTGGGTCGTTGCTGGTGGTGATGGTGGATCTACAAACCCCAACCAACCCTCAGATGTAAACCTTCATGGACCTGTACTTACCCGGCAGCTTCTGTGCTTGTACAGGGCTGTAGAGGGTCGTTGCTGCTGGTGATGGCAGCTGCTGCTCAATGGCCACATCTCTCATACTTAAAGTGGAGGGTTGTAGCAACAGCTTCTTGCCAGCTGATTGTTCTGGCTCCGGCTCTGCCTGTTTCCTTTTTGTAGAGCCCAGGATCACTGAAACATCATCATCATTATCAACAAATTAAAGAAAAACAGGAATATATAACATCAAATGGAAACTAGCAACAAGCTCATGAGTGGTCCAGTTCTATCAACTGGGGAAAAAAAAAAAAAAAAAAGGAAAAAAAAAGATACCAGTACATTACCATTAGGGCTTCCTTCTTCTCATTTTTCCAGAGTGTCACTGGTGAGTTTGTAATCCTTTCCTTAATAATTTGTACTGCACATTACACCATAATATCTTCATTTATGTTACTGATGTCAACACTGAAGGCATCTACTTAGCCTGCAGCAGAATGTCAAGTTGTAATATGCAAAAGAAAATCACTAATGAAGGTGAGCTACAATACCTCATACTGTTATGTTGGGGGAGGCGGTGCCAGAATCGATAGAGAGGCGGCCTGCAGTCCTAACGGACCCAGGTTCGAATCCCGGCTGGGGCAGGGAACAGTTTAAGGATTTGAATTTTATAAAAGCAGACTTTCCTGATCTACCAGATGACCCACCTACATGTCATAAAATTACCCCCACTGATACCAGTATACCAATCCTGTATGAGACAGCCCTAGCATGTATTCAACATGGATGGTGGGTGTTAGCACCAAAGTGGTGACATGTGGAGATGTAGGACTACTGGGCCCCAAGGAAGACTACTGAGACTTGGGAATAGGCCCTGAAGCCTTTGCCCAGAGTTGGAGGGAAAAAAAAAAAAAAAAAAAAAAAAAAAAAAAGTATTCAGCATGAAACAAGATTTTTTTTTTTTCCAATGGCAGGAGGCAGGAGTCTTACATAAAGGTTAAGTTTGCCAAGACACTTAACCTGCAGTGTGCCGGCAGACTTTGGACCCTCATGGAGCCATGGTGCTGGACAATTTTCAACCTTCTTTTTTTTTTTTTTTCCCCCCTACATAGGTTAGAAATGATAAAACATGGAGAACATCCATAAAAGTACAGTAAGACCTCACTATAACGGACTAACTGGGGCCCAAACCACTCCAAAAAATGCGAAATTCTGATAAAAGCGACATCTGGCCTTCCCCCTGCTGACCCGGACTTTTTCCAATATATCAGACATTAGTCCAGATCACATGAACAGTTTTTAAACTGTTTTAACTACCATTGCTGTACTGTACTGTGTTATACCTTCACTACAATAATCAAATGGTATAATATATAGAATAATATTGTATATATATTATACCATTTGATTAATGTAGTGAAGGTATAACACAGCACAGTATTATTATATATATATTATACCATTTGATTATTGCAGTGAAAGTATAACACAGTACAGTATTATTATACATATACAGTAATCCCTCCAATATCCGACGTAATAGAGCCATAGGTAGGTCCGGATAGTGGTCCTGTCCGGATATTGGGCCCCAGCTTATGGACTTGTACTTATGGACCCTAACTCAGAGAAACACCTATACAACTCCCTCTGGACATGCATAGCACCTATTTAAGACCCAAATCACACCAATAAGGCACATAAAAGACTGAAATAAATGCAAAAGAAGCACAAAATGAGGTTTTTGAGGTAGGTTCATACAATAATAAACATTCTGGTGACTGGCTCCTGGACCGGTACTTATGGACCCTAACCTAGCATAACTCAGAAAAGCACCTTCCTACTGCACATGCATAGCTCCTAACACCCTATTCACACCAATAAAGGACATTAAAGAGTGAAATTAGGTGTTTCAGGTAAGTATAGCATGGACAAAAGTACAGTATGAAACATTCTGCCTACTTACAGCAAGTCCCTGGCCATCTCGATGAATAACCACCTCCTCTCGGACTCTGACAGTAGGAAGGATTTCCTGAAGCACTTGCAGTACACTGTTCATGAAGTCTTGCACTGAACTTAGTCAATCACACACAGAAGTGCGTTCTCTTCACAGTGCGCACTCTTGTCTAACTTATGCTCCATTGTAACTTACTAAGTGTTGCACTCTGCACTTTAACTTTTCCCATTCTTCTAACCATTTTCTAAAGCAAAAACAAACAAGTCTATTTACGTTAAATTTAGTTCAAAAATTGTCTTTTCACTAACAACTGTAAATCATTAACATAACGCACTGTTTTTATCACTGCACAACACTGTAAATTCCTGTGTGGTCTAGTGGAGAAGTTCTTGCTGTTTAATCACTGTCAGAGTCCGAGAGTATCACTGGCAGGCGACCTAGGGGTGCGTCGCTGGGTCGTGGTGATGGCGTACCCACTGCAGAGGACTCTGAAGAAAGCCGCAAACTCACGTCGAGCGGTGACTCCACCGTGGCTGATGTGCTGGGCTGTGGCTTGGAGCATGAGGGCCTGTCTTGGGGAGGCAACGGAGTGGAGCCAGGGCTGGGCACAGCGGGGGTCACGGGCCTGAAAAAACTGTCAAACGTTGATTGACGCAAGGAACGATGATTCTGACGATTAATGATGTGCTGCCTGAAAGCACGCACTTCCATCACAAGTCCCAAGGGCCTCATCTCCCTGTCGCAGTCCGGGTGTTCCAGGTAGTCGAGAACGAACTCTAGGTGTTCCCGGAGTGCGCTCAGCTTGGGGATGACTGGAGTAGTGTCATGCTGAGAGGAGTCCGCATCATCGTCGCTGTCCTCGTCGGAATCTTCAAGCTGGGTACTGACACTCGCATCTGAAGATGCGATCTCGATATCAGACAGGGTCTGATACCCAGGATCGCCCTCGTCGTCATCCAACCACTCACGCACATCGTCCACATCAACATCGTCGCCATGCATACGTAGACGTGCATGGAAGTCATCCATGTCAAACCCTAGGAAATTGTACTCCACATCCGTTCCGAGAAGCAGACGAGACCAACCATTTTCTAGAGTCTTGACAGGGACTTCCTTCCATGCACTGGCCCAGTTGTAGATTGCAGACTTGATGTTGTAGCGGCGAAGGTTTTCCAAAGTCCACTGGCCTCGCGTGTCCCGTCGCTCCATGCGCTTGTCCTCGAGAACAACCATCACCTCGTCCAGGAACGTCCTTCGGTATAGACGCTTTGTTGCCACGATCACTCCTTGGTCCATTGGTTGAATGAGAGCAGTCGTATTAGGTGGCAGAAACAAGCACCTAATGCGGCCATTTTCAGCCACCAAGTCCTTGTCACACGGGTGGGCAGGTGCATTGTCGAGGAGGAGGGCCGTTACCTGGTCGCGTGGGATTCTCAGTTTCTCCGTCTGGCAATGTAAGACCTCCTTGACGAAGTGACGGTGAAACCAGTCTTTGAAGATCTGGGCAGTGAACCATGCCTTCAAAGAATGGTACCAAACGACAGGAAGGATATCCATCACCCCACGAAGGCACCGAGGCTGCTTTGCATTGCCAACAATAACGGGCTTAAGCCGGTGCATGCCGTTAGCATTGGCACAACACAAAGCAGATATCCGTTGCTTGGAGAGCTTGCGGCCAGGTACATGCTTCTCCATCTCCTCGGCTAGAGTGTTCGTTGGCAAAGAGCGATAGAATAAACCAGTTTCGTCAGTGTTGTAGACTTGACCGAGAGTGAGGCCCTCCCTGTCGATCAAGCCCTTCACCTTGTGCCGAAACTCGTCCACTCCATCCTCGTTAGCGTCCAAAGCTTCGCCATGTGCTTTACGGTTGGTAAGGAAATGCCGTAACTTAAACGCGAAGAGTCAACCCTTGGATGCCTTGAAGTCTAGGGCGTCGTGAAGCCTGGCGAACTTCTCAGCAGCAGCCTTCAGCTCCGTACCACGCACCATCACACCAGCAGCACGTTGCTGTCGATACCAAATCAACGTGGAGCGGTCGACTTCAGCAAACTTGGGAGTAAACATCACCTTCCTCTCCACGTTGCGTTTGCTTCTCGACGAGAAGTCAGCCGTGTACTGCATGAGTTTGTCTCGGGATCTCTTAATATCAAACAAAGTAGATCGGGCCAGGTTGAACTCGCGGAGGATGCGTGAAGAAGACCACCCCGCATCTACTTTCTCCAATATCTCCCGCTTCTTCTCCAGAGTCAACACCACTCTCTTCCTCTTCTCAGGCGGCGGGGCCATCATCACACACACGAAGGAGAGGCACGAGAGCAGCAGGAGTGCCTGCAGCAGGTAAGGCACCACCACAAAAGCGAGCACGTGGGCAGCCATGACGACGAGCGTTCACTCGTGACAAGAGACAGGCGGAAAGTGGAGAGGATGCAGAGGCGCTCTAGCGGACGTCCGAGGAATGACACGGCACAACAAAGCTGTCCCGTGGCCCGCGCGCCAAGTTCAAATTACAGGCGGGAAAAGTCTTTTTTTTTTTTTTTTCAAAGTTTTTGCGGTTTTCGGACCATTTTGGGAATACAGTAATCACTCTAATATCCGGACGCCCAATAACCAAACATCCCCACTAACCGAACCTTATCGTCCTGGGATCAAACATTCCCAAAATGGTCCGAAAATCCAAAAAAATAAAAAATAAAAAAATCGATTTTTTGCCGTCCGTAATTTGAACTTGCCGCGCGCGCCGCGTGAGAGCATTGTTTTGGTTCATCATTCCTCCGACGTCCGATAGAGCGCCGCTGCATCCTCCCCACTTCCCGCCTGTCTCTCACCGCGACTGGACCTACGCTCTTCGCCATGGCTGCCCACGTGCTCACTTTTGTGGTGGTGCCGTCCTTGCTGCAAGGCCTCCTGCTGCTCTCTGCCCTCCTCTTAGTGTGTGTGATGATGGCCCCGCCTCCTGAGAAAAGGAAGAGAGTGGTGTTGACTCTGGAGAAGAAACAGGAGATATTGGAGAAAGTTGATGCGGGTTGGTCTTCTTCACGCATTCTCTGCGAGTAAAACCTGGCCCGGTCGACTTTGTTCGATATCAAGTGTTCCTGAGACAAGCTCATGCAGTACACGGCTGACTTCTCGTCGAGAAGCAAACGCAACTTGGAGAGGAAGGTTATGTTTACCCCCAAGTATGCAGAAATCGACCGCTCCACGTTGATTTGGTACCGACAGCAACGTGCAGCTGGTGTGATGGTACGTGGAACGGAGCTGAAGGCTGCTGCTGAGAAGTTTGCAAGGCTTCACGACGCCCTAGACCTCAAGGCATCCGAGGGTTGGCTCTTCGCGTTCAAGTTGCGACATGGCCTTACTAACCGTAAAGCACATGGCGAAGCATTGGACGCTAACGAGGATGGAGTTGACGAGTTTCGGCACAAGGTGAAAGGCCTCACTCTCGGTCAAGTCTACAACGCTGACGAAACTGGTTTATTCTATCGCTCGCTGCCAACGAACACTCTAGCCGAGGAGACGGAGAAGCGTGTACCTGGCCGCAAGCTTTCCAAGGAACGGATATCTGCTTTGTGTTGTGCCAGTGCTAACGGCATGCACCAGCTTAAGCCCGTTATTGTTGGCCGTGCAAAGCAGCCTCGGTGCCTTCGTGGGGTGATGGATGTCCTTCCTGTCGTCTAGTACCATTCTTTGAAGGCATGGTTCACAGCTGTGATTTTCAAAGACTGGTTTCACTGTCACTTCGTCAAGGAGGTCACCCATTACCAGACGAAGACACTGGGAATCCCGCGCGACCAGGTAAAGGCTCTCCTTCTACTCGACAATGCACCTGCCCAACCGTGCGACAAGGACTTGGTTGCTGAAAATGGCCGTATTAGATGCATGTTTCTGCCACCTAATACGACTGCTCTCATTCAACCAATGGACCAAGGAGTGATCGTGGCAACAAAGCGCCTATACCGTCGGAAGTTCCTGGACGAGGTGACGGTAGTTCTTGAGGACGAGGACGAGCGCAGGGAGGGACGGGACACACGAGGCAAGTGGACTTTGGAAAACCTTCGCCGTTACAACATCAAGTCTGCGCTGTACAACTGGGCTAGTGCATGGAAGGAAGTCCATGTGAAAACTCTTGAAAATGGTTGGTGTCGTCTGCTTCTCGGAACGGATGTGGAGTACGATTTTCTAGGGTTTGACGTGGATGACTTCCATGCACGGCTACGTACGCACAGCGACAATGTAGATGTGGACGATGTTCGTGAGTGGTTGGATGACGACGAGGGCGATCCTGGGTATCAGACATTGTCTGATATCGAGATCGTGTCTTCGGTTGCTGGTGTCAGTACCGAACTTGAAGATTCCGACGCTGAAGGCGACGATGATGCGGACTCCTCTCAGCAGGACACTACTCCAGCCATCCCCAAGCTGAGCGCACTCCGGGAACATCTAGAGTTCGTCCTAGACTACCTGGAACACCCGGACTGCGACAGGGAGATGGGGCCCTTGGGACTCGTGGAGGAAGTGCATGCTTTCAGGCAGCGCATCATCAATCGTCAGAATCGTCAGTCATTGCGTCAATCAACCACTGACAGCTTTTTCAGGCCCGTGACCCCCGCTGTGCCCAGCCCTGGCTCCACTCCATTGCCTCCCCAAGACAGGCCCTCATGCTCCGAGCCACAGCCCAGCACATCAGCCACGGTGGAGTCACCGCTCGACGTGAGTTTGCAGCTGTCTTCAGAGTCGTCTGCAGTGGGTACGCCATCACCACAACCCAGCGACGCACCCCTAGGTCGCCAGCCAGTGATACTCTCAGACTCTGACAGTGAATAAACAGCAAGAACTTCTCCACTAGACCTCACGGGAATTTACAGTGTTGTGCAGTGAAAAAAAATGGTGTGTTGTGTTAAGGAATTAAAGTTGTGAGAGAAAAGACTCAATAGAAAAAATATGTAACGTAAATAGACTTGCTTGTTTTGCCTTTGGAAAATTTTAAAAAATTGGGAAAAGTTAAAGTGCAACACTAAGTTACACTGCAGCATTATTTGGACAAAAGTGAACATTGTGAAGAGAACGGACTTCTGTGTGTTATTGACTAAGTTCAGTGCAAGACTTCAGGAACAGTGTACTGCAAGTGCTTCAGGAAATCGTTCTTACTGTCAGAGTCCGAGAGGAGGCGGTTATTCATCGAGGTGGCCAGGGACTTGCTGTAAGTAACCAGAATGTTTCATACTGTATTTTTTTCTCTACTATACTTACCTCATTTCACTCTTTAATGTCCTTTATTAGTGTGAATAGGGTGTTAGTAGCTATGCATGTGCAGAAGGAATGTGTTTTTCTGAGTTAGGTTAGGTTAGGGTCCATATGTACCAGAATGTTTATTAATGTATGAACATACTTCTAAACCCTCATTTTATGTTTCTTTTGCATTTATTTCAGTCATTTATGTGCCTTATTGGTGTGATTTGGGTCTTAAATAGGTGCTATGCATGTCCAGAGGGAGTTGTATAGGTGTTTGAGCTAGGGTCCATAAGTACAAGTCCATAAGCTGGGGCCCAATATCCGGACAAAACCAATAACCGGACCTACCTATGGCTCTATTACATCGGATATTGGAGGGATTACTGTATATATATATATATATATATATATATATATATATGGAGTAACTACTCCTAGCAAGACACACACAAAAGGATGTCTGGATTTTGAAAACCATGTTCTTATGTCTTTCTGAGTGCTGCAACTGACTGTAGGAAAAAATAACAAAATGTGACTAGGGTAAAGTACTTGGCTGGATTAAGAAATACAGTATAAGCCATCATTGACCCAACACTATTAAACTATCCTTACCAAGACTACAGACAGACAGAGGCTCAAAGGCTAATCTGATATCCACTTAGTCGCCAGGATGAGCCCTACGGCTGGACCAACCAAGAAAGACAGGGTTCGTGTAGCAAGTCTCCACATTAAGTTTGCGAACATCTGACATCAGCTCTCCATCTTCCCGGCTGTACCACACAATCACCTATCACTGAAAGAAATAAACAGTTCATTATCTATGGTCAAACCTTAAATCATTATCATCTATATCATTGGATATGAACCGTATATCAACAACCACAGGAATAACACAGCACCCATCATTATCATCCCAACCTCTTTTCCCACCTAAGGAGAGGGTGAGGTGGGGTCCAGATAGCAAGAGAAAAACCTGGCATTACTATCATACAGTATGGAAAGCCTGCCCAGGTAATGGACCATACACTCCTGTGCTCACCATTCAAGACCCCATAATTCTGATCCTACCTCTCACGGTCATCATTATCATCATCATCATCATTATCATCAATCATCACTGTCATTGTTGTCATCACCATCATCATCAATTATCATTAATCATTATCATCATCTCAACATCATCATTATCATCATCATCATCATCAATCAGTCAATCAATCATCATCATCATCAATCATCATCATCACTGTCATTATCATCATCATCAATCATCATGATCATCACCATTCATCATCAGTGTCATTATCATCATCATCAATCATCATCATCATCAGCAGCAGCAGCAGCAATAATCATCATCATCATCATCATCATCAGCAGCAGTAATAATAATAATCATCATCATCAGCAGCAGCAGCAGCAATAATCATCATCATCATCATCATCATCAGCAGCAGCAGCACTCATCATTGTCAATCATCATCATCATGGTCTTTCAAAGCCTCATTGCCAGCTAATGATGGGGTGAGGCAGAACTG
This sequence comes from Coenobita brevimanus, assembly GCF_032717465.1. Classification (NCBI taxonomy): domain Eukaryota; kingdom Metazoa; phylum Arthropoda; class Malacostraca; order Decapoda; family Coenobitidae; genus Coenobita; species Coenobita brevimanus. The sequence continues at coordinate 40,611,778 of NC_136971.1, forward strand.
ACACAAAGACAGAGACAAAAGATTAGGGTGAGGTGTATCCAAACCATACCCATTGAGATGGGGTCAAAAAATAATGGCCACACAACATTCCTGCACATTTCCATATATACTTCATCTAACCATTCTCAACCCTTTATCAGTGTCCATACCTCTTCCCCATAACATACTGGGCTGGGATTTACGCACAAGCTTATTATCAACTCTCTGTCACAAATCTGGTTTGTTTTTGTGTGAAGTACAGGAAAATCAGGGTCAAGTCCTTCCATGTCTCCTGTGTCTCCTAGAGGACCTAATCTTAGTAATGAGAGGAAAATTATTGATGGCTATATCTGTTTTCTGCAGGAAGAACAGGGAAAGGAGAGTGCAAATCCTTTCCATGTCTCTAGTACTTCCAATGAAAAACAAGTCAAGTTACAAAAGGGAATCAATTGTAAATACAATAAGACCTCCTTAAGTCAGACTAATTGGGGTTTAAGCCTTTCTGACTTATCTGCAAACCTGACAACCTGTGACCACCCCAACCCAAGGGGGAATAAGAACCCTTGGCTTTAAAAAGTCTGTTGAAAAAATCAATTAATTCCTCTCTAGGCAGTTATTTCTGGAAGATTTGTATTTTTCCTAATAGAATGATTACATACTCATACTATGCAAACAGAAAAAAAAAATGACCAAAAAATATAATACAGTACAGTACAAGAGAGCCAAACCTGTATCTGACTTGAGGGATTTTCTGACTCTGTTCAAGAATCCCCCCCTCCCCCATGGTTTACACTGTACTCACCTTAGCAGTTGGTGATGCTGAGGGTGGGAGTGTGAGGGGAATAGACAAGCTACCCTGCAAAGTGCCTGGAGGAGGAGGGGGCAAAGGGGAGAGTGGAGTGCCATCCAAAGGTAATGGGGTTGAGGTCAGTGAGTATTCCTCAGTTGAAGTGAACTGGATCTGACCTCGTGATACAACCTGCAGTACAGATTTTAGAAAATGTATTCAGTGGATATGATATCATCATTGTCAACACCATCATTGTCATCATCATCACTGTCCTTGTCATTGTCACCTGTAGTGCAAATATTGGTATATGTATCCACTGGACAAGAAATTGCCATCATCATCATCATTATCAATGTCATCATCATCACTGTCAACTGTAGTGCAGATTTTGGAAAATGTATACCCTGGACACAAAATCATCATCATCATCATCATCATCATCATGGCCTTTTTGTACCACCTAAGGATGGGGTGAGACAGAATTCAGAAAACCAGGAAATGGAAAGAACAAAAGGGGGAGAATTATCAATGATACACCCAGTGAAATGGGCCAGACAATCATTCATTCAATATTCAAGTCTCAGGAGTCCTGGCTCTACCTCACATATTTTTTGATATTTTCAACTACTGCATCAAGTTTATTAAAAAAAAAAAAAAAAGAGAGATAGAGAGAGAGAGAGAGAGGGGGTGCCAAATCCCTATCACGTTCTCTTCTTTACATAATTCGTTCTGTTCCCTGGTCTCCTCACCTTCCATGCTACACTTTCTGAGACATATTTACCATATCTATCCATCTTTATCATGTCTCCTTGCACCTGCAATTTCTCACTCATACATCCTTTCCACCACCCCATCTATATCCATTCTTTCCATATCACTACACCACTTAAACAAACTCCTTTCAGCCCTTGCTATTGTCAACGATTTCCTTTATGAATCACAGTATTTCTTAACCTATTCACTCTACATACAATTCTCAATAACCCCAATTCCACTTTAGATGCAACCTTTTTCTAGTAATTCCCATCACATGCTAACACTTCATAGCAGGACCTTGTGCTGAAGGGATAATTATTCATCGCAAATGCTGGAATTTCACTAAGGTTAAGGGAGAACCATTACAATGTGAGGAATCAGAGGAGATGGTCCCAGTTTCCAATTCCTGTACTATGAAAGGTATAACACAGTACAGTATTATTATATATATTATACCATTTGATGATTGTAGTGAAGGTATAACACAGTACAGTATTATTATATATATTATACCATTTGATTATTGTAGTGAAGGTATAACACAGTACAGTATTATCATATATATTATACCATTTGATTATTGTAGTGAAGGTATAACACAGTACAGTATTATTATATATATTATACCATTTGATTATTGTAGTGAAGGTATAACACAGTACAGTATTATTATATATATTATACCATTTGATTATTGTAGTGAAGGTATAACACAGTACAGTATTATTATATATATTATACCATTTGATTATTGTAGTGAAGGTATAACACAGTACAGTATTATCATATATATTATACCATTTGATTATTGTAGTGAAGGTATAACACAGTACAGTATTATTATATATATTATACCATTTGATGATTGTAGTGAAGGTATAACACAGTACAGTATTATTATATATATTATACCATTTGATGATTGTAGTGAAGGTATAACACAGTACAGTATTATTATATATATTATACCATTTGATTATTGTAGTGAAGGTATAACACAGTACAGTATTATTATATATATTATACCATTTGATTATTGTAGTGAAGGTATAACACAGTACAGTACTGCAATGGTAGTCAAAACAGTTTAAAAACCATTTGTGTAATCCGAACTAATGTCTGATATATCGGGAAAAGTATGGGTTAGCAGGGGGAAGTTCAGATGTCGCTTTTATCGGAATTTTGCAATTTTCTGGATGGCTTGGACCCCAATTAGTCCGTTATAGTGAGGCCTTACTGTATTTCTCAAAAACTGCCAAAATACTGGATCTACCGAATAATTGGATTTTTGATGTACTGGCTCCCTTCAACCTCTGTCTCTTCGCTGCACTGTTGCATCTTTATCTCTTTTCTATTGCTATTTCAATGGTCACTGTTCCTCTGAACTGTCTGCTTGCATCCCTCCACCTCTACGACGGGCGCGTAGCACCCGTCTAGCAACAAACTCTCATCCCTTTTCTGTCCAATTCTCTAATGCAAGAGTTAACCATTACTCCCAGTCCTTCATTTATGCAACAGGTCAACTCTGGAACTGTCCCCCTCTGTCTGTATTTCCTACTTCCTATGATCTCCAGTCTTTCAAACACAGTGTGTCAAGACATCTCAAAATGAACGGATCTTGAATTAGGTTCTCTTTTGTATTGTTTTTGTTTTCTCTTGGAGGGAACAATTTTTAGGGCTCCTGGCCTTTGGTTCCTTCTTCCTTGCATAAAATAAAATAAATAAATAATTTAACCTAACCTAGCAATTTAACCTAACCTATCCAATAAGTGAACATAAGAACATAAGAAGAGAGGATAACTGCAGTAGGCCTGTTGGCCCATGCTAGGCAGCTCCTAGTAGAGTAACTGAACTACTAGAATGAGATAAGGATAGCAAAGAAGAAGGCTCTCCCCCGCCCTCCATACCCTCCAGCTGAAGCCGGCAGGAAAACGTCAGAAAGAACACCACGCAGTATAGAAAAACTGGCGTGGACATTTTACAGGAAAGTGTGAAAGGAGAATAAAGACTATCATAGCGTAACCTGAAAGGGAAAAATTATGAATTAGTATTGGTTATAAGATTTTCTTTTTTCTATATCCACCCCTTATTTGTCATATGCTTATCTAGCCAATGCTTGAAACTCTCAATGGAAGAGGTAGCAACTACTTTACTAGGTAGCTTATTCCATTCGTCTACTACTCTATTACCAAACCAATTTCTACAGATTTCCTTATTGAAATGGAATTTTTCTAGTTTGAAACCATTATTTCTAGTTCTATCCTGTATGCTCACTTGAAGTACCTTGCTAATATCTTCCTTATTTATACCCTTCATCCACTTAAACACCTCAATTAAGTCTCCCCTTACTCTACGCCTCTCTAGCGAATGCAGACTTAGTCTTTTCAGTCTGTCTTCATATGACAGGTTCCGAACGTCGTGTATCATTTTTGTCATTCTTCTCTGTACATTTTCTAACGAATTAATATCCATTCTATAGTAAGGACACCAAAATCGTACTGCGTAGTCTAAATGTGGCCTTACTAATGGTAGATAAAGTTTCAGTATTACTTTAGATGATCTATTGCTCACGCATCTCGAAATAAATCCTAAGATCCTATTTGCTTTATTTCTCGCATTAATACACTGTTGCCTTGGTTTAAGGTCGTTAATAATCATAACTCCTAGATCTCTCTCGCATTCTGATTTGCTAATTTCTTTGTTATCTAAGCTGTATTTAGTGTCTCCAACGGTCTTGCCTATGTTAAGTACTTTACATTTTTCAACGTTAAATTCCATTTGCCAAGTTTTAGACCATTTGGACAATATATCTGACTGACGAAGAGAGTGTATGTGAGTGAAGTGGAGGGGGGAAGAGGGAGGGGGAGGCCGAGGATGAGATGGAGGGATGAGGTGGAGAGGTATATGAGAGAGGGGGGTGTGAGTTGGGAGCAGGGCAGTGAAATGGCGGGGGACAGGGTGACTTGGAGGCGATTTGTTTGTGGCCACCCCAAATGAGATTGAGGCATCTGGCAATAGATAGATAGATAGATAGACAATATATCGAGGTCTTTTTGTAAGTTATGGCAATCGTCAGTCAAGTTAATGATACGTCCTATTTTTGTATCGTCGGCAAATTTGCTGATGCTGCTATTGACTCCTAAGTCTAGATCATTTATATATATGATAAATAATAAGGGACCGAGTACTGAACCCTGTGGTTCACCGCTAGTTACTAATCCCCAGTCTGACTTAGTTCCATTTATTAATACTCTCTGCTTTCGTCCTTTCAGCCAGGATTCTATCCATTTTAAGATATCGCCGCATATACCGTGTGCTCGAACCTTTCTAACTAACCTTTCGTATGGGACCCTATCAAAAGCTTTACTAAAGTCCAGATAAATAACATCGTAAGCCTTATCGCTATCTACTGCCTCATAGACCTCCGAGTAGAATGACAACAAGTTTGTGAGGCAGGATCGTCCTTGCCTGAATCCGTGCTGACTTTCGTTTATAAGATTAAATCTTTCAAAGTGTTCCCTAATCTTATTTGCCAAAATTGACTCTAACATTTTTCCTACTATTGACGTTAGACTTATCGGACAATAATTCAACGCAGCTGATTTATCACCCTTTTTAAAGATGGGCATTACGTTTGCGGTCTTCCACGCCTCTGGAACTTCTACTGAACCTAACCTAACCTAACCAAGATTCAAGTAAGTTGGAGTAAATCTGTCATTATGCCTGTGAAATCAAACATCAAGACATCAGCAACATGAGAAAAATAAAAATTAAAAAAAAAAGGTAAACAGACCCTTTTTTTACCACCACAAAAACAATAAAAAAAAAAAAAAATAAAAAAAACAGACTAGAGGAATAGGAAATGAATTGGTAAGGTCCTAATGCAGCTTAAAGTCTATCTACCTGTTGCCAGACACCTTAATCCCATAAGGGGTGGCCACAAACAAATCGCTTCCATGTCACCCTGTCCTGTCATACTGCAGCCCTCCCCCCCAGCTCACTCCCCTCTCTCATATATATATATATATATATATATATATATATATATATATATAAATATATATATATATATATATATATATATATATATATATATATCTCCATCTCACCCTGTGTCTCCCCTCATACATTCACTCATTCCCCTAGTTACCGTAGTCTCTTGCTCCAATAACAATACTATGTTAATGCAGTTAATTGCCCATCCGGCCTCATCAATGAAGACAGAGATGGCAATTTTGCACCAAGATAAAGTGAATAGAGTATAGAATGAGCGAGATGGTAATTTGGTAGAAATTTACAAGTCCACTCTCACTAAAGTAGTATTTCACCCTCAATTTTATCTATATTTTGTACTATTAGTCCAATATCGACATTATTTTCTATCTCAAGTGACACCTAATTTACCGATACCTGACATGAGTGGCTTTGTGGCGTAAAAACACACAATATTAAGCCAAGTTAAAGTAAAAAGATAATCTCTCTCACCTTCGTTCACGTAACGCCCGTCAAAGAGTTTCAGGCCGTCTATAGGGAATTAGAGGCAGCCTGAGTGTCCTTCCAGATAGCCCTGCTTGAAAAAATAACGTCATTTTCAGCAGCAGCCACATTTATTAACACAAGGGAATTTAAAATCGTCAGCGAGACCACCCAAATCCCCTACCAAAACAAATGCTAAAAAAACAGTTCGCTATTCAATTTGTTTCGGCCCCTTGCTTTATTTATTCTTTTTTTTTTCGATTACATACCTCGATTTGATTTGCTAATACAGTATAAAGTTTTCTTTTCAAAACCCAAATGATAAGTTTATTTTTCTTTTTAAATTAAAGTATTGGTTTTAGAATATGCCTCTGTTTTAGCTCCTTTCTTCTGGATTGATTGATGGATTTATTGTTGCAAAGTTGTGCCAACATGAATTGTTTTTACTGATTATTCTCACTTATATTTTCAATCAATCGGCCACTCGAACTTGGCACCAGTATTATCTCGGCGCCGATCGTTATGCTACGTGTTCGAGGGTTAACTTGTTCCCTGAACACGAACGACTGAGCTGGGGTCTAGAGCATGTAACTAAAGGAACAGGGAATAAAAACTCGGGTCAACCAACCTTACACGTATATTGCCTTAGTCACAACACAATACTGAATACAATATTAATATTATACACCGTACTGTTCGGGTATTTCACAATAAGACAGGAGGACTCTGGTTCGGCTGCTCACAGGTGTCGTCCTGGGGGGCGCGGTAGTACAGTGATAGCGCGCTGGACTTGTGATCGGGGGATTGCAAGTTCGAGCCTCGCCCGGGCTGCCGTGCCGGGAAGGGTAGCTCCCTCCTCTAACCCTAGCGGGGCTATATAGTCCAATACAGGGCTTAGCTCGGGGGAACTCCATTTCTCCCATTTTTCACAGGTGTCGTCCAGGTGTGGGAGAAACCTTGTCAGGCGTGCCCTCCCCCAGGAAGCACGGGACCACTGCCAGGGGCTGGGTCGTCCGGAGTGGGCTGCTGGGCGGCGTGGAGGGAGGCCCTTCCTTATTGGGGCCTCGGTGGGGAGGACGGCCCTCGGGACTGGGGCCGAACGGAGCGAGCAGGAGCGCTTGTTTATGCCCGCACCTGGAGGAGGACTGCTTGTCGATGGGGCTGGGGAGGTCACGCCCCGGAGTCCTGGGGGCATCCCTGGGTGACTGGGGACTGCGTTCTCGCTCGGGTTGAGCCGCCACCAGGGGCTGCCTGCGCTGTCCCTTCCTCCTGGAGTCCAACAGCGAGGGGCGTCGCTGGGGCGCTGGCTGCAGGGCACGGATCCCCAGACTTACCACGGGGCCTCGCCAGATCTCCAGCTGCAACTCCGCTGGGGAACTGCCTCTGTGGGGAGAGAGAGAAGGGTGTCCCGCTCGGCCTCTGGATGGGGGTGAGGCAAGCAAGGGACGTCCTCCGTGAGGGTAGTCCCAGGGGCAGCAGACGAGGGACCTGCGGTGGCCAATCCCTCCCCGGCGCGGACGGTGGCCGTCGTCGCGGTGCTGCCTGAGACTGTACTGCGACAAGTGCCACCCCGATCCTGGCGAGTGCTGGCCCCGCTGACGGCTGGAGAGTAGTCTGCCGGGGCGGCGTTCTGGTGTGGCTCCGTTGAGGGCAGGTAGTGCGAGACATATTGTAGGCCCGTCTTGACCGGGCCCTTCGCCTGCCCTAGGCACCTCCCTGTGGTCTCCCCCTGGGGTGAGAGTTGCCACACCCTGTCTGTGGCTCCTCCATGGGGGGGGTGTTGCCCCACCCCTTCCCTGGTCTCCCGTTGGGGTGGGTATTTGACCTTTATTATTATTATTATTATTGTTTAAAATGCCCGCCGAGACCGCCACAGGACCTCCCACCTCACCACCCCCCACACCACCGCCGAGCCGCCACCCCACCACCACCCCAGGAGGACACACAGGTGAGGCTAGTGACCTCGGGCAAGAGGGTCATCGGGACATCCCGGCCCTGAGCCCCTATTCCTCGCAAGTGCCCCAACCCCAGGCGTTCAGACAACCTGAACTACTGTGCGGGCGGGGTAGTGACCGTCAGACCAGGCGTGGGACTGAAAAGAGGTCAGTCCCAAGTAACACCGTCTTGACGGTCTTGCTACACCCTCTAGGGCAGGAAGAGGCCCAAGGGCAGGAAGAGGCCCAAGGCTACGGCCTTAAAAGAGAAATAGACACAGGCTACAGCCTGACAAAGTGTGTAAAGGGGAAGGTGACCCCAGGCTCCGGCCTTAACACGCTGAGGAGAGAGAGTTGCCTGTGTGCATCCCTCTCCAGTTGTACTTTGGCTACGGCCAGAATACGGTCCAAGGTAGAGAGGCCCTGCTACCGTACGTGTAGCGCTACCCAATTACGGAAGCGGCGACTCGGGGCCGGCCTCTCGCCGGAGCAGACGGGTGATCCCGTTTCTCCGTTAGTCGATTCCCGTATGGGCAGACACTCAGTTACGACTGGGGCACGTACCAGGGTGGAGAATTCCCTGACGGTAGGATCTGTCCGTATTGGAGAGAGTGCGGCCCTCGTGCCCCTCACTCCGGCTTGTTCCCTACTGCGGGAGGAACACCACGCTGACGGCCGCTTGCCTCGGCGAAAGGGCGACCCCGATCACCCTACTGGTGTCCCTCGCACGCCGGACAAGTTCACGGCACCAGCCAAAGTCCATACTAGGGGAAGTGGAGCCCCACCTCAGTCCAATGAACACACTCAGGGAACCACGAAGAGCGTGAGTCTCCCTCAAGCCTCTTTCCCTCCGGGGAGCCCTTCGTCGCCATCCAGGCTTCTTGGCCAAGCGGAGGCGTTAGAGTGGTGGCAAGGCCCGATTGCGGAGTTACCGCCCACACCCGGACGCTCCTTAGCACTGTTGGAGCCCTACAGGAGTCGCTGCCGCAGCCCAGCCCTGACGGCGCCTCTCCCCCTGAGCACCTGCAGACCCCGGACGCCCAGGCCTCCCACCACGGTCCCCGACGACGGCGACCTAGGCTCTCTCACGCCCCGGCAGAAGAAGAAGCAGGCCCGAATCCTCCGCCTGTTCGGTCCTAGTCCCGAGGGCCCCCGATCAGGTCGAGGCCCCCAGACCACGAGGCCTCCCTGCACCCCACCAGCGCGGCCCTAGGAAGGAGCCGCCCCTCAGGTCGAGGCCCTAAACAAGGGAGCCTCCCTGACAGTAAGTACTAGTGACCCAACTAACCAAGAAACACGGGTAGAACAGTGATAGTGACAGTGACCCCTAATACAGTGACAGTGATCCAATGCACAGTGGCAGTGACAAATAAAAGTTATGTTAAACAGTGATATCGGAGTAAGTCGTGCTTGAACATTAAACAGTTCAGTTCCCCCTCTCAGAAAGGAAGCGGGGAGTTTTCTGTGGAGTCGAAGGTAGGTGTGTGAGTGAGCCGAAAGGCTAGTGAAGTGCTCCCCTGCGACTAGGTGACGGTGTCGGATGTCGCCACACGCACCCTACCTTTATTATAGTATCATATCCCCCACAGACTCCCGATCACAGTGAATATAAGTGAAACTCCCCCGTTTATTATTATCCACCAGTGACACGACAAATGTTCTCGATTGACCATCGCAGTGAAGTGATATCTCTCCTCAATAACAGTAACCCATATCCCTGACTGCCCTGTGCCCTTTGCAAAAGTAGATTGGATCCAATTATAAGTGTATTATTGTATCTCTGTGTTATTGTGTACCAAATATTGTGTATGTAGCACTGTAAGGGATAGAATTTAAGCAATAGATGTGATTCGGTGTACTGTCTCTTTTTATGCCCTGTTCCTTTGTTAGTGCATTACATCCGGTCTAGCCAAAGGGCCCCGTCCCAGTGCTCGTGTTTTTACGACGAGAAGTCGCCTTAAAAACACAGCATTACATTGTTGTTATTATTACTAATATTATTATTACAATAATAATAATTATTATTATTATCATTATTATTATTATTATTATTATTATTGTTGTTGTTGTTGTTGTTCTTGTTCTTGTTTTATTGTTATTATTACTACTAGCACAACAACTACTACTATACTACTACTATTACTACTGCTACTGCTACTACCACAACTGTTCTTGTGTGTGTGTGTGTACAGTAATTTACCGGGTCGGTCAGGATCACTTGATGGTCGTGATCGTCAGCTTTTACTCTCCCGGAAGGGAGCTGAGAGCTCATATAGTCCGATCTAAGGGCAAGTCTGTGACCTTCACACACGCACACACCCATCCCCTTGCTCAAGGGGGACAGTAACCACCCACTTCGTCAGTGAAACTTCGCAACCTGAGTGAGGCGCGAACTCCCGTCTACCAGATGGCAAGCGAGAATGTTACCACTGTACCAGCAAGCAGTGTATGTGTGTGTGTGTGTGTGTGTGTGTGTGTGTGTGTGTGTATCCACTTAGGCTTCACAGCCTATAATTCTATCTATATCTATATACCTAGGCTGCTTCCCCCAAGGAAAGGGAGGTAACCGAGACAGGACGACACACTGCCCATTTACTCATCCATTCAAACACATTCATTCTCATCTTAGCCCCAAAGGGGAGAACGGACAGATCCTCACTGCACCACACTGCACAAGGGTCAACTGCGCAATGCAATCAGTGACATCCGCAGCAGGGCCTGACAGCAGAGCTGGTTTACCCCTGCCACATCATAACAGACCCATCCCCTTACCCGCACCCGACCTGACTAGCTGATCAGACCAAATGCGGGAGAATATCCCCTCAGGGCTGCGTCATCACTTATTCATTCACAAGTTCTTTCCATTTATTTCTGCCACGCACATCCACTCTTCCTTGCTCAACAGACATCCCTCTCGCATCCAGCACTCTCTTCACACTGTCCATCCATCCTATTCGTGATCTTCCTCTCAGCCTTACACCTCTCACATCAGATCTAGTTATCTTTTTCACCAATCGCTCATTATCCATTCTCTCCATATGCCCAAACCATCGCAACACCCTCTGCTCAACTCTACCAGCCATCTCCCGAACAACTCCAGTTCTCCTTCGCACTTCATCATTTCGCACTCGATCCATATGCATCACTCCACACATACTCCTCAGATACCTCATCTCCATTACATTCAAACTTTTCCTCTCTGCTACACCCATATTCCATGTTTCAGCCCCATATAATGCAGTCGGTACCACAACACCCTCATACAGCCTTCTCTTTACATCCATTCTAAGCAAACGACATCTAAACACTTTTTTCATTCCTCCCAGCACCTTTCCTACTTCATTTATTCTAAACTTCACTTCTGCATCTATTCTTCCATCCACAGCAACATGTGACCCTAGATATTTAAAACACTCTACCTCCTCAAGCAACTCACCATTCAAAACTATATTCATCCCCCTACCATCTACCTACCTCGTACACTTCATCACTTTACTCATATTCTCATTTACTTTCAATTTCCTCCTTTCACACACCCTTCCAAACTCCTCTACCAACTGTCTCAATCTCTCCTCTGAATCAGCCACCAGTGCAGTATCATCTGCAAACAGCAGCTGCTTCAGGTTCCACTCTCCACCATCAACATGCTCCAGACTCAGACCTCCACCTTAAACTCTTGCATTCACCTCCCTTACAACACCATCCATATAAATATTAAACAACCAAGGAGACATCACACATCCCTGTCGCAGCCCCACTCTCACGGGAAACCAATCACTCACAGCATTTCCCACTCTTACACACGCTCTACTATTTACATAAAAACTTTTCATCCCTTTTAGTAACCTACCATCAAGTCCATACAATCTTAAAACAGTCCACAAAGCCTCCCTATCAATTCTATCATATGCTTTCTCTAAATCCATGAATGCCCAAAACACATCCTTGCCTTTCGCTAAATACTTTTCACACACTTGTCTCACAGCAAACACCTGATCCACGCATCCCCTCCCTTTCCTAAAGCCACACTGCTCATCACCAGTCACTCCCTCTGTACCCTCTCTAACTCTCATAATTAACACTCTACCATACACCTTACCTACAACACTCAACAGACTTATACCCCTAAAGCTAGTACATTCATACTTATCACCCTTGTCTTTATACAACGGGACCACACAAGCACTTGCCCAGTCAATTGGCACCATACCTTTCACAAAGCACACATTCAACAATCTTACTAACCAGTCAACAATAGTCACTCCACTACCCTTCAGGCATTCCACAGCACACCCATCCATACCTGCAGCTTTCCCTGTTTTCATCTCCTTTACTGCCTTCTCCACTTCCTCCTTCGTGATCAAAGAATCATTCAACTCTCCCAACACATTTATTCCTTGCACTCTTCCATCCGCCACAATCTCAGCCACACTTTCCTCCTCTACATTTAACAATCTTTCAAAATACTCTGCTCATCTCTTCCTTACTGCATCCATCTCAATTAACATCCTTCCATCCTCTGCTTTTAGTCGCTCTTCCTTCCCAGACTCTCCCTTTCGCACCCTTTTCACCTTCCAAAACATTTCTTATTCTGTTGAAAATTCTCAGTCAGCCACCTACCCCACCTCTCATCTGCTGCCACTTCAGATTCACACACAGCCCTTCTCGCCCTATTCCTCTTTTCCTTATACCTTTCATATGACATCTCATCCTTCCTCTGCAGCCACACTTCATATGCACGTCTCTTCTCAGCCACAGCCATACTTACTTCCTCGCACCACCATTCACTTCCTTTTCTTACACCATCACCCACACGTCTCACACCACACACCTCTTCTGCATGCCCCACCACAGCATTCTTAAACAACTGCCATTCCTCCTCCACACTGCCATTTTCCTGATCTTTCACTGCGTTCCACTCATCTTTCAATTTCTCCTGATACTCTATCTTTTTCTCTCTTTTATCCAACTCACTTTCAAAACCTCCCTGCCACACCTAACCCTCCTAGCTCTCACCCATGTCTTACCTACTCTTAACTTTCCCTCCACCAGCTAGTGGTCAGACATACCTCCACCCTCCCCTCTCAGAACTCTCACATCCAACAATCTTCCTATTACATTCCTGGACTCAACCACATAGTCCATCAAAGCTCTATCAACAACCCTTCCACCCTCCTGTCTCACCCACGTATACTTATAAATATCTTTCTTCTCAAACAGCGTATTTCCAATCACCATCTCTCGCTCAACTCACATCGCTATCATTCGTTCCCCATTTTCATTTCTTCCAGGCACACCATGCATACCAACTACACCTTCAGCTGCTACATTTCCCACTCTAGCATTCAGATCTCCCATCATTACCACATTCACATTCGCTCCAAAACTCTACAGACACTCATCAACATCATTCCAGAAAGACTCCCTCTTTTCTTCATCCCTTTCACTACCAGGCCCATATGCACTCACAAACACCCACAACTCACGTTCAAATTTCGCTTTCACCCACATCAGTCTCGATGACACCTCCTTCCATAATAACAACAATAATAATAATAGTAATAATAATAATAATATAAGTAAAGGCCTACAGTGCTCCTTTCGCTTTAAATTGGCCTAAAATTGCCATCTCTTTATCTTGAATGCTGCGTTGTAGCAAAAGACGAATACTGGACTACGGTGTTAGTAATGAAGAGGTATAGATGTCGAGTAGTAACATTATCCTTTTCTGCCGCTGAGGTACGTGATTAAAGTTGTAAAAGGAAAGGTTTGGGTCGACGACTTATAATTCAAATGTAAATGCAGACACCAAATAACCTAGACTCACTAAAAATGCAATGATCAAGACACAGGGGTAAGTATATAGTTTGTGTATTCTTAAAAAATCTCGCTACCTAACTACACGTGCTGTATTTTGTAACACTGCATCGCGGTATCTGTCACAGTACATTATATTCGTCTAAGGGAAGCAAAAGAAAATTGTACCGTGATTTCCTCTCTAAGTCTCTAAAAAGGTAACATTTAGCACTGCTGAGGTTTAAACTAATTTTAGGAAGAAAATTTGAAACTACAGAGGAGATGCAAGATGTGGGAATTTTGTTCGGCAAACTCAAAATATCCCGTAAGGAAGTAGTAATAATGCAAATAATGTAGCATATAAACATATTTTACACAGTTAACTCGATCATAAATGCAGCGATACTAGTATATACAGTAAACAAGCGAATTGATCAGAACTATAATACCAATTTGAACCTCGCGGACATCACATCAGAAGCAAAGCCCAGGTTCCAAAATTACAAATGTTTTGGGCGACCGGCGCACGTGCATAAAATTGCTTGTTTATTTTTTAGTTTTCGCGCAACCAAACAAAAAAAAATAATAAAAACCGAAACAATCAACCGAACTAAATTATTTCTAATGCTTTTAAAATGCTATGAAGACTTTTTAAATCTCGGAAATTGGTTAAAGATCTTTATGAATACTGACGAGGTTGGCGTTGGAATGGGAGTGTAAGTGTAACGACGCCATGTTTAAAGAGTACATTTAGCAGTGATGAGGTGAGTATCCTGCCTTGATTCCACATTTTCAAGCGGTTACAGTTAATTTACTTGTATTATTGTGCTTGTGAAAATTAGATATGGCAATGGAGATAACTTAGAGGTGAGCATTTCTAGTAAGTATTCGTGTTTTGTGATTATAAAGGGCGACAAAGTCCAAGCAGATGGTGAAGAAGGCTGGCTTCGTGAGTATCCTGGTCCACTTCCATAATTTTACCTCTAGCATCTGATTTACGTGCATAATTCTGCTTGTTAATATTAAATATGTTAATGGAGCGTACTAGGGAGTAAGTATGTGAAAGAAATATTCGTGTTTTGAGGTGATTGTGGAATGGTGGTGTAAAGGGAAGGACACGCCGAAGAAGGCCAGCTTAGGTTTACTCACCTGGTTTACTCACCTGGTTGGCTACCCTACTACAATTAACAGTATGGCTCGGTAGGAATCTGCTTTTCAAGAAGTAAGGCAGCCCATACCTGCTGGCACGCCAGCCGCGTTTCCTATATACATCATCATCAGAATAGACTATTGATTAGAGGCTGAGTTTTGTGCCATATGCACGGTAGTTGCACTACTTGAAGGACTTCGAATTACGAGTCGTAGTTATTCAATATAGTCGAACAGGATGTGACCTAGTTGTGAGTGGAGGGACTTTTTAAATGATGCAAGTGAGTCAGCGCTAACAGCATCATCTGAAAGAGAGTTCCAGAGGTCTATACATCTGATGCTGAAAAACCTGCGTCTACACTCAACTGAAGTGCGGGGCTTGGCCACCTTGAATCTATGGCCCCTGGTGTGAGTTAACGAAGGAAGAGAAAAGAGCTCAGGCGGTGCAATTGGGGACTGGCGATGGAAGATTTTCCAGCATTTAATAAGGTCAGCTCTGATCAGTCTCCCTTTTACAGAATACAGGCCCAGGTTTTTCAGACGGTCAGCATAACTGAGTTCGGACAGGCCATTGATTTGCTTAGTCCATCTGCGCTGTACAGACTCCAGGAGCCTCTGATCTCCGTGGTAGCCTGTGTTCCATACAGTGGAGCCAAACTCCATGATGGGTCTGATGTGGGATTTGTATAAAGTCAACATAAAATCTCGGTCTCGACAGAGGGTGGACCTAAGTAAATTATTTGACAGGCCTGCTGCCTTTTTTACAGTATTTCTTATATGCGAATGAAATTTTAGTGAACTGTCAACCAAGATACCCAAGTCTTTGTGTGTAGTTTCTATGGAGAGTCTGGTGTTGTTCATGTGATAGTACTGAAGTGCGCCAATAGAATTCCAGTCTACTGGGCCTCTCTGACATCGCAGAACAGTACACTTGTCAAGATTAAAACGTAAACCCCAGGACTCAGCGACACTGTAGACCATATCAATGTCCTTCTGGCATGTACTTATATCTGCAGCTAATGTGGAACAAGTGTTTTGGCGCAACTTGAGGTAAATCTTCATGTCGTCAGCAAAGAATTTACATTTGGAGCGTATGTATGAGGGTAGAAAGTTTATATATACCAGAAAGAGCAAGGGACCTAGAACAGATCCCTGGGGAACACCACTGAGAACATTCCTTGAGGAACTGGCGCAGCCAGACACAGACACTTGCATGGTGCGGCCGGACAGGAAGTCAGTGATCCAAGTTAGCAAGGAACCACTGACCCCAAGTAGCCTCAGCTTGTCAGTGCTGTTCTTACACAGTTCTACTCACTATTGTTAGATAGAGATTATCAGGGTGTACGCGTGTAAGGGAAAGTGGGTGTATTGAGATGATATTTGGCATTCTTGTAAGATTTGACGTCGAAGATGGCCGGCGTAGTAAGTTAAGTATCCTGCTCTGCCTCCATATTTTCTTTACTTACAACAAATTTCTCCACTTAATTCTGCTTACTGTTGTTATACATTGCAGTGAAGATAAATAAGTGTAGTTTGGTGGCAGAATATTGTTGTTTGCAGATATTTAAAGGATGGCGGGTTTTTTCGTGGCCTTGCCGAAATTTTGTAAACATTCTGCCCCTGAAGTTTTTAGAATGTTCGTAAGTTATGTAATTCCGTCGATTTATTGTTTATTATTTATTATTGGTTATTATTTAGTGGTGGTTGGTAGTGGCGATCATCATCCACTCACTTGATGTAGTGCTGCCTACTTCTTCCTTAGCCTTTATCATTCTTTTTCTGTGCCTGACCTCCTCTCTTCCTATTTTTCCCATCTTTCCTGTCACTTCTTATTGCTTTTCTTTCCTTTACAGGTGGCTTTACATTGAGTGACAAGCCAAATGGTTTCCTGTAAGCCAAGAAACCATTTCCGACGCTGGGTGGTAACCATATAATCAAACCATACGTGCTCCCTACGTGTCAACAAGTGGGTTGGTGGAGGGTTAGTGCCCCTCCCCGTAAAACCACTAACTCAAAGTCAAATGGCCACCCCTTACGGGATTATGGCGTCTGGCAATAGATAGATAGATAGATAGAGTTATTGGGTATTGTCTTTTTTTTATTATGTTGTGGGTTTGGGGTATTTTTTGAAGAGGATTCCACGTAAATAGCCCCTTCAAGCCGATGACGTGTTGGAGGGGGACGCCTGCAGGTGGTGGCACTGATATAACCACGCCAGTACCGCTGTTAATATATACGTTGTTCAATCCCTATCCCATGACAGCAGGATGTGGCACTGCAGAGTGATAACTTCATCCTGCAGTCCACCGGGTTCACGTTTAGATGAGCAGGGAGTCACAGTAACACTTACTACCGCTGTCTGTTGACGGTTTTATCTGTACGTTTAGATCAACATGGATAGGTCATAAAGGGATCTGTGGGCTTAAAGTTGGATGAGGTTAATACTTACTGGTATTCACAAAAAATCTTGTACAGTAATTAGGCAAATTGCTCTCAGCACTGCTGGGTTGGGACAGAAATTACAAAGTATCGGCAACGTGACTGTGTACTCTAATATTTCATTGAAGTTGTGTGGCCTGTGTGACAATAGTGTGGTGCATTTATAACGCTGCTCTGCTACTCCACCTGGCTGGTTCTTGTGTGTTGCAACGACGGCTCAGTGTTGTCAGTGTCTGTTGTGTATCATGTACTGTGTATTCATTACCTACTAACACACACACACACACACACACACACACACACACACACACCAATATATCATGTACCAGGTATTCCCTTCCTACTGCCACTACTACACACACACACACACACACACACACACACACACACACACACACACACACACACACACCATCACACTGGGTTTGTTCACAACACATCAGATATTGCAGGTGTCTTGTGAAGCTCTGTTTACATACTGCCTTGTACAACAATTTTGGCCCCTCTTGGACTCTTCATGGGGTACAGGCTCAACATGTGGTGTATTTTCTTTGATGATAACAAGAGTAATATTGGTCACTTTCTCCCCCCACCTGCAACTAATTGTTCCTTTCACGTGCAGGTACGATGTTACTTGTTACTAGTGCGTTACTTGGGTTACTTGCAAGATGGCAACATGAATACAGAGTCAGGCAGCGGTACGTGGCAGCCTAAGTTACAGAGAACCAGTGGCCCCAGTGTAGTGGCTTTCGAATTAAGGTGAGTCTTTTAGCCTTCTTAGTGCACTGACACCTTAATTTAGTCTGGCAGGCTCCAAGTGATTTTAGTCAGTAGGTCAACTCTGGAACTGTCTCCCTCCCTCTGTATTTCCTACTTGAAAGTAGCATTGTGGTATGGATGTGATAGGAAGCGTTAGGAGAAATACATTGAGGTGGTTTGGCCATGTGGAGAGGATAGAGAGCGAGAGACTAACGAGGAGAGTGTATAAGAGTGAGGTGGAGGGGGGGATAGGGAGGGGGGAGGCCGAGGATGAGATGGAAGGGGGGGAGGTACCGGTATATGAGAGAGGGGAGTGTGAGCTGGGAACAGGGAAATGTGAAATGGTTGGGGACAGGGCGACATGGAGGCGACTTGTTTGTGGCCACCTCTTACGGGATTAAGGCGTCTGGCAATAGATAGATTGATAGACCTACATGAAAGTTAGTGTGTCTGAGTGTAGTATGTTCTCAGTCCAGGTCAGCGTCTTTCTTTGCCACTTCACTCCGATGATGTCTTGGTTTATTCTTGCCATCTCCAGGTCATTTTATTCAACTCAGACCGAAAAGAAAATTGATGTGGCTAAGTGTTGTGTCTTGGTGTGTTAAGTTGAGGTCTTTCTGAACCCTGTTGAGAATGACATAATTATAATCTTTTCACCTCTCTCTTCCTGTCTACATATAACTCTCCCATCCGTCTGTCCACTTCCTCCATGCCTCTGCTTCCCATCCACTCACTATATGCTTTCTTCCTTTGCACCACAGCCTGTCTCACCCCTTCATTCCACCATGCTGTTCCTTGCACCCCCTTTCGTCTTCTCTTCACCTCACACACCACCTTACATATTATATTTTTCATTTTGTCACTTCCATTAGCTTCAGAGGATGTTCACCCCTGTAGCTGGGCATTTTAAAGTTGTTGGTACATCCGCATGAGGCTACTGGGGGCAAACTAGGTCTTTCATGAAACACTTTTATTCTTACAAAATAGTCAAACAAAATGCCTCTCCATGTTTGTATCAGTTTAAGTCCATCCGTCATCTAAGACTACACCTGGCCATCACCAAGCTGACAGGGGTTGGGAATCTTCAAGTTAGAACAAATGGGGTATTTTTAAGTCACATGGATGTCACTCGAGAAGAATACCGGTACACTAATTCTTGCCATGTGTACACCACAGTGTACTGTACTTTAAGACAGCATTAACCCCTTCAATCCAGTGCCATTGTCAGTGTTATTCTTGCCATGTGTACACCACAGTGTACTGTGCTTTAAGACAGCTGTAACCCCTTCAATCCAGTGCCATTGTCAGTGTTATTCTTGCCATGTGTACACCACACTGTACTGTACTTTAAGACAGCTGTAACCCCTTCAATCCAGTGCCATTGTCAGTGTTATTCTTGCCATGTGTACACCACACTGTACTGTACTTTAAGACAGCTGTAACCCCTTCAATCCAGTGCCATTGTCAGTGTTATTCTTGCCATGTGTACACCACAGTGTACTGTGCTTTAAGACAGCTGTAACCCCTTCAATCCAGTGCCATTGTCAGTGTTATTCTTGCCATGTGTACACCACACTGTACTTTAAGACAGCTCCCATCAGTCCATTGATATTAATCATTTGTTCTTGGTATCTCTAGGTCACTTTATTCAGTTTAAAGACTACTCGTGAACAGTTGTTGAGTAACTCTGGTCTGTTTGGTTGAGCAGACCTATCAGTCGCAAACAAGCCACTCCCCCTGTAGGGCCGTGCCATGCGGTGAACCAGTGTTTCCTTGCAGTGGACAGCACCTTGCCACTGCCAGGTGCGGGCAAGAGTATGGAGGTTGGGTTGCCAGACGGAATTTGCATCTGCATCCAGTAACAGGGACGCCATAGTAGGCTGCACATCATGCTGCTGTTTGGTGTTATGGTTACCATCCAGCGTTGTACAGTAAAGGGTTGCCATGGTTACGCCATAGTAGGCTGCACATCATCCTGTTATATGGTTACCACCCAGCGTTGTACAGTGAAGGGTTGCTATAGTTACGCCATAGTAGGCTGCACATCATCCTATTATATGGTTACCACCCAGCGTTGTACAGTAAAGGGTTGCCGTGGTTACGCCATAGGCTGCACACCACCCTGCTATATGGTTACCACCCAGCGTTGTACAGTAAAGGGTTGCCATGGTTACGCCATAGGTATGCACACCATCCTGTTATATGGTTACCACCCAGCGTTGTACAGTAAAGGGTTGCCATGGTTACGCCATAGTAGGCTGCACATCCTGCTGTTTGGCGTTATGGTTACCACCCAGCATTGTACAGTAAAGGGTTCCCATGGTTACGCCACAGGCTGCACATCATCCTGTTATATGGTTACCACCCAGCGTTGTACAGTAAAGGGTTGCCGTGGTTACGCCACAGTAGGCTGCACATCATCCTGTTATATGGTTACCACCCAGCGTTGTACAGTAGTATTGCCATAGTTACGCCATAGTAGGCTGAACATCATCCTGTTATATGGTTACCACCCAGCGTTGTAAAGGATTGCCATGGTTACGCCATAGTAGGCTGCACATCATCCTGTTATATGGTTACCACCCAGCATTGTAAAGGGTTGCCATGGTTACGCCATAGTAGCCTGCACATCATCCTGTTATATGGTTACCACCCAGCGTTGTACAGTAAAGGGTTGCCATGGTTACGCCATAGTAGACTGCAGCTCATCCTAGTGTTTGGTGTTATGGTTACCACCCAGCGTTGTACAGTAAAGGGTTGCCGTGGTTATGCCATAGTAGGCTGCACATCATCCTGCTATATGATTACCACCCAGCGTTGTACAGTAAAGGGTTGCCATGGTTACGCCATAGGCTGCACACCATCCTGTTATATGGTTACCACCCAGCGTTGTATAGTAACGGGTTGCCATGGTTACGCCATAGGCTGCACATCATCCTGTTATATGGTTACCACCCAGCGTTGTACAGTAAAGGGTTGCCATGGTTACGCCATAGGCTGCACATCATCCTGTTATATGGTTACCACCCAGCGTTGTACAGTAAAGGGTTGCCGTGGTTACGCCACAGTAGGCTGCATATCATCCTGTTATATGGTTACCACCCAGCGTTGTACAGTAAAGGGTTGCCATTGTTACGCCATAGTAGGCTGCACATCATCCTGTTATATGGTTACCACCCAGCGTTGTACAGTAAAGGGTTGCCGTGGTTACGTCATAGTAGGCTGCACATCATCCTGTTATATGGTTACTACCCAGCGTTGTACAGTAAAGGGTTGCCATGGTTACGCCATAGGCTGCACACCACCCTGCTATATGGTTACCACCCAGCGTTGTACAGTAAAGGGTTGCCATGGTTACGCCATAGGTTGTACACCATCCTGTTATATGGTTACCACCCAGTGTTGTACAGTAAAGGGTTGCCATGGTTATGCCACAGTAGGCTGCACATCATCCTGTTATATGGTTACCACCCAGCGTTGTAAAGGTTGCCATGGTTATGCCATAGTAGGCTGCACATCATCCTGTTATATGGTTACCACCCAGCGTTGTAAAGGGTTGCCATGGTTACGCCATAGTAGGCTGCACATCATCCTGTTATATGTTTTTTTTTTTTTTATGCGAGGAAGAAGGAACCAAAGGCCATGAGCCCGCAGTAACAGTTCCCTCCAAGAGAAAACAAAATACAATAGAGAGCCAAATTCAAGATTCGATCATTTTGAGATGCCTGGACACACTACGTTTGAAAGACTGGAGATCATAGGCAGAAGGAAATACAGACAGAGGGAGACAGTTCCAGAGCTGACCTGTTGCATAAATGAAAGACTGGGAGTAACGGTTAACTCTTGCATTAGAAAGTTGGACAGAAAAGGGATGAGAGTTTGCTGCCAGACGGGTGCTACGCACCCGTCGTAGAGGTGGAGGAATGCAAGCAGACAGTTCAGAGGAGCAGTGACCATTAAAGTAGCGATAGAAAAGAGATAAAGATGCAACAGTGCGGCGAAGAGACAGAGGTTGAAGGGAGTCAGTAAGAGGAGGAGAGTTAATGAGACGAAAAGCCTTTGACTCCACCCTATTGAGAAGAGCTGTATGTGGGGAGCCTCCCCACACATGAGAGTTGTACTCCACACAGGGGTGGATAAAACCCCTGTAAAGAGTCAACAATTGTGCAGGGGTAAAGAAAGAGCGGAGTCGGCTTAGCACACCCAATCTCTTGGAAGCAGATTTTACAAGAGATGTAATATGATCTTTCCAAGATAAGTCCCGAGTAAATGAAACCCCAAGCATGTTCAAGGATGAGGCAGGATTAATCGGAATATTATTAAACATTAGTGGGTATACCTGTGGAAGATTTTGTCGGGTTGATAGGTGTAAGAACTGAGTCTTAGATGCATTAAAGACAACCATATTATTTTTACCCCAGTCAGAGATACGAGCCAAGTCAGACATTAGGTGTGCCATAGCCTCATCCCTTGTTTCTTGAAGTAACTGTTGAGATGGGCGTTGCGGGAACCGAATGGAAAGGTGAAGGGTGGAGTCATCAGCGTATGAGTGGATAGGGTTAGATGTACAGCTTAGAAGATCATTGATGAATAAAAGGAAGAGAGTTGGTGATAGGACAGAGCCCTGAGGAACACCACTGTTGATAGATCTAGGAGAAGAATGATGGCCGTCTACGACAGCAGCTATAGAACGACCAGAAAGGAAGCTAGCGATGAAGGCACAGATAGAAGGATAGAAACCGTAGGAGGGCAGTTTGGAAATTAAAGATTTATGCCAGACTCGATCGAAAGCCTTTGAGATGTCAAGTGCAATGGCAAAGCTTTCGCCAAAGTCCCGAAAGGAGGATGACCAGGAGTCTGAAAGGTAGGTGAGAAGATCGCCAGTGGAGCGTCCCTGACGGAACCCATACTGACGATCGGAAAGAAGGTTGTGATAGGAAAGATGCCTTAAAATTTTTCTATTAAGAATTGACTCGAAAACTTTTGAAATACAGGACGTTAAAGCAATTGGACGATAGTTGGAGGGTTGGGAGTGGTCACCCTTCTTTGGGACTGGCTGAATGAGAGCAAACTTCCAGCAAGAAGGGAAGGTACAAGTTGACAGACAAAGGTGAAAGAGTTTGCCTAGGCAGGGTGTAAGCACAGAAGCACAGTTTTTGAGAACAACAGGAGGGACCCCATCAGGCCCATATGCCTTGTTAGTACTGAGGCCAGTAATGGCAGAAAATACATCAACTGAAGAAATTTTAATGTCAGCCATGAGGAAGTCAGAGGGGGGAAGTGATGGAGGAACAGCACCGGAATCGTCTAAGGTGGAATTGGAGGAGAAAGTCTGTGGGAAGAGATCTGCTTTATCAGTAGAAGAAATAGCTACAGAACCATCAGAGTAGAAAAGAGGAGGGAAGGATGATGAGGTAAAGTTGTTAGAAAGATTTTTGGCAAGGTGCCAGAAGGAGCGGGAAGAATTCGAGTTGGAGAGTTGAGAGCATTTAGTATGGATGAAATTATTTTTAGTAGAGCGAAGAACAGACTTAGCACGATTCCGGGCAGAAACGTAAAGATGATGTGATTCAGGGGTGGGTTGGCTCCGGTACCTTTTGTAGGCCCTCTCCTTGTTGCGGACAGCATTAGAACAAGCGTGATTAAACCAAGGCTTTCTTGCGTTAGTCAAAGGATATGAGAAAGGAATGTATGCTTCCATGCCCGAGAGAATAACCTCCGTAATGCGCAAGGCACACTCAGATGGCTCACGGTCATGGAAGCAATAATCATTCCAGGGAAAATCAAAGAAGTACTGCCTGAGGGCCTCCCAGTCCGCGGCTCCAAAATGCCAGAGACGACGTTTCCCTGGAGGGTCCGCAGGCCGTACTGGAGCGATAGGACAGGTTAAGGTAATAAGGTTGTGATCGGAGGAGCCCAACGGAGAGAAAAGATTAACAGAGTAAGCAGAAGGATTAGTTGTGAGGAAGAGGTCAAGTATGTTGGAGCTCTCTCCAAGGCGGTCAGGGATACAGGTAGGGTACTGTACAAGCTGCTCTAGGTCATTAAGGATAGAAAAGATGTAGGCTTGTTCACCAGGTGGATCCGTGAAAGGAGAGGACACCCAAAGGTGGTGGTGAACATTGAAATCTCCAAGAATGGAGATTTCAGAGAAAGGAGAAATGGACAGAATGTGTTCCATCGTAGAAGTAAGATAGTCGAAGAATTTTTGATAGTCAGTAGAATTAGGGGATAAGTAAACAGCACAGATATATTTAGTCAGAGAATGACAGGAAAGCCGAAGCCAGAGTGTAGAGAATTCAGAAGAATCAAGTTCAGGAACACGAGAGCAAGATAAGTCGTTGCGTATGTATACACAACAGCCACCTTTGGCTTTGAAATGTTGTAAAGGGTTGCCATGGTTACGCCATAGTAGGCTGCACATCATCCTGTTATATGGTTACCACCCAGCGTTGTAAAGGGTTGCCATGGTTACGCCATAGTAGGCTGCACATCATCCTGTTATATGGTTACCACCCAGCGTTGTACAGTGAAGGGTTGCCGTGGTTACGCCATTGGCTGCACACCACCCTGCTATATGGTTACCACCCAGCGTTGTACAGTATAGGGTTGCCATGGTTACGCCATAGGCTGCACACCATCCTCTTATATGGTTACCACCCAGCGTTGTACAGTAAAGGGTTGCCGTGGTTACGCCATAGTAGGCTGCACATCATCCTGTTATATGGTTACCACCCAGCGTTGTACAGTAAAAGGTTGCCATGGTTATGCCACAGTAGGCTGCACATCATCCTGTTATATGGTTACCACCCAGCTTTGTAAAGGGTTGCCATAGTTACGCCATAGTAGGCTGCACATTATCCTGTTGTATGGTTACCACCCAGCGTTGTACAGTAAAGGGTTGCCATGGTTACGCCATAGTTGGCTGCACATCATCCTATTATATGGTTACCACCCAGCGTTGTACAGTAAAGGGTTGCCATGGTTACGCCATAGTTGGCTGCACATCATCCTGCTGTTTGGTGTTATGGTTACCACCCAGTGTTGTAAAGTGTTGCCATGGTTACCGGAAACCAGTAGGCTTGTCACTCAGTGTACAGACACCTGAAGTGGAAAGAAGAGTAATAAAAAGCAACAGGAAGGATGGAAAACAGGAAGAGAAGATGGCAGACACAAAAAGGGAACGACAGGTGAAGGAAGCGCTAGGCAGCACTACATCAAGTGAGTGCGTGACAGTGGGGCAGACACAAATAGGGAACGATGAATGAAGGAAGAGGTAGGCAGTAGTACATCAAGTGAGTGGATGATAGTGGGGCAGACACAAATAGGGAACGATGAATGAAGGAAGAAGTAGGCAGCGATACATGAAGTGAGTGGATGATAGTGGCCAGCACTCACCACTGCACCCGGGTATAGTATAGGGATTAAAGAAGGTTATACTGTATCTAACCTCGCCAGTCTGTCCTAAGCTGAATATAAACACCTGAGGCAGCAAGAATAATCTGAAGCATATTTTGGTCATGTGGAGAGGATGGAGGATGAGAGACTGACTAGAGGAGAGTATATGAGTGAGGTGGAGACCAAGAATGAGATGGAGGAATGGAATGGAGAAATATATGAGAGAAGGGAGTGTGAGTTGGAGGGAGGGGAGTCAAGTGGCAGAGGACAGAACACCGTGGAGGCAATTTGTCTGTGGCTACCCCTTACAGGTTTAAAGTGATGTGGTAATAGGTAATGTCAGTGGATCGAAGGAGTTATATTTTCAATAGTTTACAGAAAAAAGCCCAATACAGTTCCATTTCTACCAATAAAGCTGATTTGCCACTTTGCTTTGGTGGTGGAGAGGGACGCCTTCACATGGTGGCACTGATATGTCTGGGCGGCTACACTGCATGGTTAAATAACACCCCCAGCTACTGCCCTGCCCCACGAAAAGTGGAGGGTGGACTACGGCAGGACAGCTTAAGCCAGCAGTCCACCGGTTTGACGTCTCAGATGAACCTGGGGCTACATTATTATTAACTTGTATTACCACTACTACTACTACTGTGGTACTGCCACCACCACCACCACCACTACTACTACTACTACTGCTACAACAACTACTTACCTACCGTACCATCACCAGTCTCCTCTGCTTTACAGTACTTTTATTTTTCCACACCAGACTTACTCGTACAATGAAAGTCTTGTGTAGGTAGTCAACAACTTTTAGTCATGATTCTCTCCCTTACTGTCTTCTCTCCAGTGTTTTGTTCCTTTGTTTATCATGTGTCTTGGCTGTGAATTAGTGCCATATGGACTCTGACAGGCGCTGCGAATGCAATACTGAATTCAGTTAAGTAGTCAACAACTTTTAGTCATTATTCTCTCCCTTACTGTCTTCTCTCCAGTGTTTTGTTCCTTTGCTTATCATGTGTCTTGGCTGTGAATTACTGCCATATGATCCCTGACAGGCGCTGGGAATGCAATATTGAATTCATTTTAGTAGTCAGCATCATTTAGTACCGGGTAATTATTCTCTCCCTTACTGTCTTCTGTCCAGTGTTTTGTTCCTGTGCTTATCATGTGTCTTGGCTGTGAATTACTGCCATATGGTCTTTGACAGGCGCTGGGAATCCAGTATTCAGTTCAGTGCCACCTTATTCTAACTGTTGATATTTGTCCCCAGGTGGCATGGTGGCTGGCCGGAGTAGTTTGGTGCAGAATAGATGCGGAACGTGACTGGTAGAGAAGGCCAGATGGACGACTTGTTACCATGGCAACCACCTGATGCTTACCGTGAGCATTGTCTTTGTAATAGACTTTTATTTTTGCTTTTGTTTTTTGTAAGCTTATTGATATACTCGACAGATTTTATTATTATATACTAACGGTAAAATAGGTCTTTACAGTTTGTCAACTTTTTTTTTCATCTATCCATCGCCAGACGTTTTCATCACGCAAGGGATGGCCACAAACAAATCGCCTCCATGTCACCCTGTCCACCATTTCGCTTCCCTGCTCCCAACTCGCATCGCCTTCTCATATACCTCTCCACTCCATCCCTCCATCTCATCCTTGGCCTCCACCTCACTCACATACACTCGTCTCGTTAGTCTTTCGCTCACTATCCTCTCCATCCTCTTGATAATACTTGCAGGTCATGATGGTTGGGTGGGTTGCAGTGATGTAAGTGGCTGCCCATGGGTTAGAGAGAGAGAGATAGAGAGAGAGGAGAAGAACAAACTGCAGCATGGTTAAGTGATGTGATTTGGAGAGTGAGAGAGAGTGCCCATGAGTTAGAGCTGAAGAAGAAAGTGCCGTATAATTAAGAGATATTTAGAGAGAGAGAGAGAGAGAGAGAGAGAGAGAGCAGAAGAACAAACTGCAGCATGGTTAAGAGATGTGATTTAGAGAGTGAGAGAGAGTGCCCATGAGTTGGAGCAGAAGAAACTGCCTATAATTAAGAGATATTATTTAGAGAGAGAGTGAGTGAGAATGGCCATGAGTTAGAGCAGAAGAAACTGCTGTATAATTAAGAGATATTATTTAGAGAGAGAGAGAGTGAGAATGGCCATGAGTTAGAGCAGAAGACAAAACTGCCGTATAATTAAGAGATATTATTTAGAGAGAGAGTGAGTGAGAATGCCCATGAGTTAGAGTAGAAGAAGAAACTGCCGTATAATTAAGAGATATTATTTAGAGTGAGTGAGAATGCCCATGAGTTAGAGTAGAAGAAACTGCCGTATAATTAAGAGATATTATTTAGAGAGAGAGTGAGTGAGAATGGCCATGAGTTAGAGCAGTGGTTGGCAACCTTTTTTCCAGGCGACCCCAATCCTGCACATGTAGCCATGACCGCGACCCACTGGTTTTATACACTGTATGTAATGTATTATTGTATATTACTGGTTGTACGCTGTAACAGTACAGGGCAAGTGTAATTAATAGCCGTGTAAGAGAGGTACTGTAAGGTTGAAAATGACAAAATTAACATCATTAAATGTTATTTTAGTTACAGACATTTAAAAGCATTATTTGAACCAAAACATCCACTTATGAAATAATATTTTGTCACATTTCACAAAGACTCACTAAAATAAAAATGTTTTTTATCAACTGATAAATTGATTTTACTGGGGGCCTTGGGCCTGGATCCCTCTGGTAAGCTTCTTTATTCATGGCTCAGTCGTAGAAAGTGCAACCCTCAAATCATGTTCAGGTTGCAACCAATTTCTGCTTTTCGTTTTGATGGCAGCCAGATATGCAAACCCTGATCCGCACAAATAGGTTGTAACGAACGGCAACAGCACTTTCACAGCCTCACTGTCGAGGCCTGGTCTCTCCTTCACAGTAGTCCAGAACACTGCTAGTGACTGTTTCATCATGTTGCACCTCGATGAGCTCCTCTTGCAGATTTGGGATGGAAGACTCTTCTTCTGAGAGGTCTTTGACGTGGACATCGAAGGGTCTGGGCACCCATTTGTATTTCTCATGCAACTCTTCATCTGGAATATATCTGTCAAACTCCTCACTCAACTTCTCAAGGTGCTCAACAAGACACTTTGTTCGTCCACAAGCGTGACGTCTTCATCTTCCTGAAAAAGGTTCAAGAGTGGAAAGGATGCAGTTTTCCCCCGCTCAATCTTTCCCTTCCACGACCTCAGTTTCGCCTTGAATGCCTTGAGCTTTTCTGACACAAAGAGATGATTTTTTTTTGTTCCTTGCATGGATATATTCAGCAAATTCAACACTGTAAGTATGTCTGTTGGATATGCCAGTTTAAGCAACCACCTTCGTTCTGCAAGCCTTGATGCCAGTGCATGTTTCTTCTGGTTCAAGAAGATTTCAACCTCTGCACGCATTTCAAACACTCTCTGGAGCACTTTCCCTCGGGACAGCCACCTGGCAGAAGAGTAGTAAAGCAGGTGTTCATATTCCGACCCCATATCAGAGCACATCTGACCAACAGCCTTGAATTCAGAGCTGATGGTTTAATAAAATTCACTATTTGAATCACATCTTCTATCACAGGGTTAAGCTCAAGTGACAGTTTCCGGGAGGCAAGGTTTTCCCGGTGGAGTAGACAGTGAGTCACTGTCACTTCGGGGTTGACTTGTTTCACCCTAGCGGTGAAACCCTAATGTGCCCCTAGCATTGCAGGTGCACCGATCGTGCACACACTGAAGCACTGATCCCAGCTGAGGCCTTCTTTCTTGATGAAGCTGTCAACCAACTTGAACAGATCTTCACCTGTTGTTGTCGTCTCCAGTCGTTTACAGAACAGGAATTTCTCTTCCATGTCATTCGTCCCTTGGTACCGCACATATGCCAAGAGCTGTGCATTGTCATTGACGTCAGTTGACTCAACCAGCTGGAAGCTGAAGTTTCCGCTCTCCTTGATGGCAGCCACTACCTGTTCTTTGATGTCTTCCGACATCTCTTGAATCCGTCGGCTAATTTTGTTGTCTGACAGTGCAACAGTTTATTTATTTATT
This sequence comes from Coenobita brevimanus, assembly GCF_032717465.1. Lineage (NCBI taxonomy): Eukaryota > Metazoa > Arthropoda > Malacostraca > Decapoda > Coenobitidae > Coenobita > Coenobita brevimanus. The sequence continues at coordinate 40,641,336 of NC_136971.1, forward strand.
TTTCACCGCATCATCTCCGAAAATAGTACAAACCACATCGAGGACTGCTGGCATCACCAACTTTTCCCCACTTGTATGTGGCTGTTTACTCTTTGTAATTCTTTTTGCAGCCATATAGGATGCAGTTGTTGCTTGTCGAACAGAATACACTCCTGTGTTCATAGGGGTGTCCAACTTCTGACGTTGCAGTTGTTCTTCTTTCCTCTTGAAATACTGGCGGTCTTTCCCCGCCAGCGTCGGGTGTTTTCCGTGGAGATGGCGCTCGAGCTTGTTTTCTTTAAGCGACTCATGGCTGAGCACTTCCCCACATCTAACACATTGAGGTTTTTCCACCCCACGATCGATGAGAAGCGTAAACCCAATGTCAAGGAATTCTTCTTTGTACACACGCTTTTTGGACGTCACTGAAGAATTTGAAACGAAATATATACTTGCTTAACAATAAATCAGACAAAAGATGCTGTTTGGTACCGTCCGCCAGGAGGGGAGAGGGGGAGGGGGCCAAGGAAAGAGGAGGGGAAGGAGCCAAGGAAAATGAAGGAGGGCAGGAGTTCAAGGAAAGAGGAGGGGAAGGAGCCAAGGAAGAGGAGGAGGGGAGGGGGCCAAGGAAAGAGGAGGAGGGGAGGGGGCCAAGGAAAGAGGAGGAGGGGAGGGGGCCAAGGAAAGAGGAGGGGAGGGGCCCAAGGAAAGAGGAGGGGAGGGGCCCAAGGAAAGAGGAGGGGAGGGGGCCAAGGAAAGAGGAGGAGGGGAGGGGGCCAAGGAAAGAGGAGGGGAGGGGGCCAAGGAAAGAGGAGGGGAGGGGCCCAAGGAAAGAGGAGGGGAGGGGCCCAAGGAAAGAGGAGGGGAGGGGGCCAAGGAAAGAAGAGGGGGAGAAGTCAAGAGGAAAGGGGACAAGGAAAGAGGAGGAGGGGGAAGGGGCAAAGAAAAAGGATGGAGAGGGGGGCAAAGAAGGAGGAGGAGGGGAGGGACAAGGAAAAAGGAAGGGGAGGGGTAAAGAGGAGGAGGGGAGGGGTAAAGAGGAGGAGGGGAGAGGTCAAGGAAAGAGGAGCAGAGGGAGGGAACAAATAAAATGGAGGGGGAGGGGGACAAGGAAAGAGGAGGAGGGTGAGGGGACAAGGAAAAATGAGGAGGAGGAGTAAAGAGGAGGGGAGGGGGTCAAGGAAAGAGTAGGAGGGGGAGGGGCAAGAAAATGGGGAGGGGGAAGAGGAGGAGGGAAAGTGTAGGAGGGGGAGGGGGCAAGGAAAGTGCCCCCTTCCCCTCCTCCTGTTCCCTTGCCCCCTTCCTTCTCCTCTTTCCTTGTCCCCCTCGCTCTCTAAATATGGTGGACGGTGCCTTTCATTGACATACTCTGGTGCAATATTTCGTCGGCAAGTGAAATACTCAGTTTCTTTCTCATATTTACCCAGGAATTTTAAAGAAAGTCTGAGTGAAACCTATACAGCACATTCCAATATACGGGTAAAAATACATCAACTTACCGACAGCAGATGAACAAGTTGGTAAAGAGTGTTTCCCGTTACCACCATACAGCTCGAGTGGTGGCCTGGCTCAGACTGGACGTGGACGGTTCACGTGTGCAGGACACAAGATGCTGTTCACGTACCAAACGCGTACGGCACTCAGGGATACCAACATTGAATGTACATTCTTATAATTTTATATAAATAAATATATCACTACATAAATAAGAATCAGCAAATACGTTTATATATTTTTCTTTACTATAAATTCCGCCATAAGTCTACGGATTTTCAGCTGATTTTTTGACTAACACGCTGTATGGTTGTGGGCGGAGACACGTCTCTTTTCAGTCTTTCCTATGAAATTTCCACGTCAGCTTTACATGCTGTATGGTGGTCTTTCTCACATTTTCCTGCCAGTTTTAACTGGAGGGTTTGGAGGCGGGGGGAGCCTTCTTGCTTTCCTTTCCTTAGTCTTCAGCATATAAGTTAGATCCTGTACCGTAGTCATAGTTTTACTCTGTACTAAGCAGCCTCGAAGGGACCAAAAGGTCTGTTGCTGTTTACTTTCCATGGTATTTCTTGTCATCATCATCATCATCATCCGCGACGCCTTTCTTTGCTCCTCCTGGCTATATCTTTGTCATCATCATTTGAATCTGACATAACTCTTTCTGGATGCTACCTCATCCTATCGCTAAGCAGGATAGTTTAGATGATGGTAGTAGTATAGAATAAGCTAATTTTCATACAGTTAATGTGCCTGCAATATGTATTATTATTATTATGGGGCGCTCACCGTCCACTCACTCGATATAGTGCTGCTTTGGGTGTCTGCCCTTTCCACTGTTCTTTCCCTCCTCTTTTGTCTTTCTTTCCTTCATTCTTTCCTCTTTATTCTGCGTACGGGTGAATTTACACTCCCTCTTGTGTCTTTCTTTCCTTCTGCCTATGGGTGACTCTACACTGAGTGACAAGCCAAGTGGTTTCCTGTACACCAGGAAACTATTTACTACGCTGGGTGGTAATCATATAACTAGATTACGGCACCTTGTGATTTAGTGGGTAATTAAGGCGCTTCAATCGGATTGAGCCTGTGCGGGATTATATACAAGGGGTGGTTGGGGTTTATTGCTCACGTAATGCTACCGGTACTCAGGGATGAGTGAGGCTGGTCACTCTCATCTGAAATGTCAGGACCAACTTGCCTAGCCCCGGGCTCCTACGTTTCTCATGGGGCGACATAGGATTGGATGATGGATGGATGAATTATTATTGCTATTATTATTATTATTATTATTATTATTATTAATTTATTACTATAGTCAGTCTGTTTTCATGTGGGGACCTGGGTCACTCACAGCCCGAATACTTAGTTGTCTTGCGTGTAATTCGAGTGAGTCTCCTTGGTTACTAGTCAAATCAACCATCCACAACTGGAGTAGTAAGTCGTGGTTACATGAAATTTGATGAGCCTTAAAGTAGGAGTGAGTCTCCATGGTTACTTGTCAAATCAACCCTCCAAACTGACTACACTTCGCTATCAACCCAGCTGAAATGGGATAGGGATCATTTTCAGATTAGAATAAACGTCTGTTTATTTATCTATTGCCAGACGCCTTATTCTCGTAAGGGGTGACCACAAACAAGTCGCCTCCACGTCACCCTGTCCCTCGCCATTTCACTGCCTTCCTCCCAGCTCAAACCCCAATCTCACATATGCCTCTCCACTCCATCCCTCCATCTCATCCTCAGCCTAAACCTCACTCACACACTCTCCTCGCTAGTCTCTCGCTCCCCATCCTCACCAAATGGCCAGACCACCTCTGTGTATTTCTCTTAACGCTTTCTATCACATCCACATCCACATCAGTATCTCAGGCGACAGGGAAAGAGAAAGTTACCTTTGATAATCCCTGTGAAAGATGACTGTAGTTGGTGCACCTTAACTTGGTGCCAAATGTCGTTCAGTTGCAGCTTATTTCACGTAGCAGGTGGCTGAAAAAGTGTGTGTGTGTGAGTACCATAATACAAAGATAAAGAAGACATGGTGTAGTGCTGGTAGTGGACATCTACATACATACATACATACATACACACACATACATACATTATACATATATACATACATATACATTCACACATACTGTACATACATAAACATACATACATACAGATACATGCACACACACACACTGTACATACATACTGTACATACATATATACAAACATACATATATACATACATATACATGCACACACACATTGTACATGCATACACATATACATACATAATACATACATATGTACACACACATACTGTACGTTCATAAATACACATACATACATCATACATACGTACATACACATACATCGTACATACATACATACTGTACATTCATACATACATACATACATACGCATATGCATACATACATACATGATTTAGCAGTATTGCAATCAGTTTCTCTCCTGCGTCAATACTATGTTCCTAGTACTCTGAGATGGGTTGGCCTTGTGCAGAGAATAACACATTGCCTGTAGTTCTTTCACCTTAACATGGCCCAAATTGTCGTCGTTTTGCAGCTTAATTCACTCAGCTGATTGGCAGAAAAAGACAATGCTGTGGCTGTACATCACTCATAGCACTTCTTCGTGACTAGCTTGACATTTTTTTTCACCTTAACTTAGCCCAGGTGTTGGCTGTAGCTTATTTCACATAGCTCAGTGGCAGAAAAAAAACTGCTTTGCTCTACATCCCTATCGGTGCACGTCGTGACCAGCATCATACTTTGGTGGGGAACTATAATTATTACAGCTCGGCATTCATGATGGAGAGACGGCATTTTTAGGTGCAGCCTGTGTTCTCTTCAGCCGTTCCATAGCACTTATTCGCGACTGGCATCATATACCAGTGTTAATCCCTGGCAACTAGTCACAATTCAGAGTACAATGATGGCAGTTTTTGGACAAAGTAATGTACAATGAGTATAGCATCATTGGCATCATTCCTCTCAAAGACGGTAATTTTAGTCGTTGCTATAATTTAGTTTCACATTTTGTTTCACACACTAACTTCCAAACTCATGAACTAGGTCTAATATGCAGAATAAATAGGTAAGCAAGATGTGTTAGGAATTCTCAAGTGTCAGTTGCAATAAGACCGGGAGTCTGCGTTGCCATGGAGATATTTGCTTTCCCGTCAACTTCATCTCTCCTTTCTGGGTTACGAGAGAGAGAGGAGGGATGTCGCTCTCATCCTCACTCCACGGTGACCAGCATAAAAATGACGATATTTCAATAATTTCTCCTTCCAGCTGTGTGTTTTTGGTACAGGCGGGTGTGTATATGGTTATTACAACACTGGATCACTTATGTGTCGCCTGTGTACCTGAACAATGTCATTTAAGCCAAAAATATTATTCTTTCAGTATTGCCAATACTAGGAGGAAACGTACCATCTCAGCTACACTCTTAAGACAAATAAAAACAGCTTTACTTCCTAGTTTGTAGTAAAGTGATGGTTTGTATGGTGTTAATATTACAAGTAACTATATTTCCTATGGTATATCTCCTTTATTTTCTTATTATCCTGGTGGTTAAATCCACAGCTGGTCAACAGGTAATGCAGTGCTGATGTGGCAACTGTTGTGTGTCAGTCTGTGCTGGAAAAGGTTCAAGGTTTGGGTTGAACTGCTTCCTTCACGTCAGGTAATGTGTGTTTAAGCTGCAGTTATCATTGATGCGGCTGTCTGGCTGAACCCAAGTGAACACATGCCATGTAACAACATTAATTGCACCATCAGTTGGGTAAATTAAACCCCAGTATTTAGGAAAATGCTGGAGCACTGGCAGGTTCGAAGCATGGTTGGTGTGAAGTGGTTGGTGTGGTGGATGAAAGGAGGGTGTAGTGCAGAAAGGGAAAATAGGAGAGGATAGGCCAAGACTGATGCTGTGTGAGAACAGAACATTTGTTAGGGTAGGACAAGACAGGCCAGATGTCAGGCTAAGTTTGACTGTACAAAATATACCAGGTCAAGTGATTGGAAAGGCTCAGGTCAACTTATACCTGCTGTTTCTGTTCTTGGTATCCAAACCTGACAGTCTTTACTACAGCATCACCAAGCAATGCAACTTACTGTTTTAATGGTAATAGTATTTTAGCTGCCTTGATTTATTTCTGTGCTATTACTGTTAATTATGTATGCAGGAAGGAGGCAATTTATTGGGTAGTTATGTAGTGTGATTAAAACAGAAAACCTATCTACACTAACAGCACATTAGGCAAACCCGCTGATTTAGTTCAGCCAAAACCTGTGCTGTATTTATAAACTGTTCTAAACATAAACTGTGTATATAACTGCCTGTATAGACGCTTAGCATCACTCAGGCAACTAACAAACACTTTACAAACTAATTAGTCAATATTACAGTGACAAAATATGACAAACAAACCACCTGTCATACTAGATAACTTATGGCGTTGAGTTTATGCTGTAGATTAGTTAGGATCCTTTATAAATGCCAGCCTGACGCTCTCACAACACCCACGGGCCATAGTTATAAATCATCCCAGGCCTTAGTGCCGTATAGGATTCTTGGACGTAATATTTTGATCGCTATTCGCAACGCCACCAAACCCTTCACAACGGAACTAAGAGTGAATATTACAGTGATAAATACAACACACAATTGTACGTATTATAAGTCACTGCTACAGCAACGTGTATATGGGAAGAAAGGCCTCTCTCTCTCTCTCTCTCTCATACCAGCAAGGAGAGGTGATCTCCATGGTGACACAGAATCACTGTCTTATTCCAACATTTATTTCGTAACACCCCTACCTTGGCGATTTACTCTGCTCATTACACTTCAGTCTCCCTGTTTATGTTATCGATGAAAACTGTTTGATGTTAGTGATGGGAAGGATAAATGTTAGGGTGTAATATGAAAAATTATTCGCTAAGGAGCAGGTGTTGCGGAGTCTCCTGTGTTCTCTATAGAATTCTCTCTTGTCACATCAAGCTGAGTAAAATCATATGGAGGTGGCAGGAATAATAATAATAATAATAATAATATACTCCTTCTACTCAAACTTGACCTAAACTTGCCATCTGTCCGCCTTGACGCTGAGTTATAACAGTAGGTCAGCATTAAAATATGATGCGAGTCACGAAGAAGTGCTGTGGCCAGGATGTACAGCCACAGTATTGTCTTTTTCTGGCGCCGAACTTTTGTGAAATAAGCCGTGAAAGACAGACAACCTGGGCCATCAATCAATCAAGTAGGCTTCGTAACACCCATGCTGTAGCGATTTATTCTTGTTATAACACGTTAACATTGCCTTGTTTAGTAATACTATATACAGTACATGTAATTATAGCTTATATATATCTATACATAAATACATTGGACAAGCGTATACATTGCTAAGTGAAGTAGTAGTAGTTCTAGATGTTAAGAGTATGTATGCTATTGTGTGTGTGTGTGTGTGTGTGTGTGTTGTAGGCAGAATAAATCACTAAAGGATGGGTGTTACGAAGCCTACTATGCCACCTTAGCTAAGTACTCATCATATTACACCTGGATGATGTGTGTGTGTGTGTGTGTGTGTAATTGTGTTGAGTGTGTGTGTGTGTGTGTGTGTGTGTGTGTGTGTGTGTGTGTGTGTGTGTGTGTGTGTGTGTGTGTAATTATGTGTTGTGTGTATTGTATGATGTTGATGAGTGTCTGCAGAGTTTTGAAGCGAATGTGAATGTGGTAATGATGGGAGATCTGAATGCTAGAGTGGGAAATGTAGCAGTTGAAGGTGTAGTTGGTATGCATGGTGTGCCTGGAAGAAATGAAAATGGGGAACGAATGATAGCGATGTGTGTTGAGCGAGAGATGGTGATTGGGAATACGCTGTTTGAGAAGAAAGATATTTATAAGTATACATGGGTGAGACAGGAGGGTGGAAGGGTTGTTGATAGAGCCTTGATGGACTATGTGGTTGTGTCTAGGAATGTAATAGGAAGATTGTTGGATGTGAGAGTTCTGAGAGGGGAGGGTGGAGGTATGTCTGACCACTACCTGGTGGAGGGAAAGTTAAGAGTAGGTAAGACATGGGTGAGAGCTAGGAGGGTTAGGTGTGGCAGGGAGGTTTTGAAAGTGAGTGAGTTGGATAAAAGAGAGAAAAGATAGAGTATCAGGAGAAATTGAAAGATGAGTGGAACGCAGTGAAAGATCGGGAAAATGGCAGCGTGGAGGAGGAATGGCAGCTGTTTAAGAGTGCTGTGGTGGGGCATGCAGAAGAGGTGTGTGGTGTGAGACGTGTGGGTGGTGGTGTAAGAAAAGGAAGTGAATGGTGGTGCGAGGAAGTAAGTATGGCTGTGGCTGAGAAGAGACGTGCATATGAAGTGTGGCTGCAGATGAAGGATGAGATGTCATATGAAAGGTATAAGGAGAAGAGGAATAGAGCGAGAAGGGCTGTGCGTGATGCTAAAGTGGCAGCAGATGAGAGGTGGGGTAGGCGGCTGACAGAGAATTTTCAGCAGAATAAGAAAATGTTTTGGAAGGAGGTGAAAAGGGTGCGAAAGGGAGAGTCTGGGAAGGAAGAACGAGTAAAATCAGAGGATGGAAGGATGTTAATTGAGATGGATGCAGTAAGGAAGAGATGGGCAGAGTATTTTGAAAGATTGTTAAATGTAGAGGAGGAAAGGGTGGCTGAGATCGTGGCGGATGGAAGGGTGCAAGGAATAAATGTGTTGGGAGAGTTGAATGATTCTTTGATCACGAAGGAGGAAGTGGAGAAGGCAGTAAAGGAGATGAAAACAGGGAAAGCTGCAGGTATGGATGGGTGTGCTGTGGAATGCCTGAAGGGTGGTGGAGTGACTATTGTTGACTGGTTAGTAAGATTGTTGAATGTGTGCTTTGAGAAAGGTATGGTGCCAATTGACTGGGCAAGTGCTTGTGTGGTCCCGTTGTATAAAGGCAAGGGTGATAAGTATGAATGTACTAGCTTTAGGGGTATAAGTCTGTTGAGTGTTGTAGGTAAGGTGTATGGTAGAGTGTTAATTATGAGAGTTAGAGAGGGTACAGAGGGAGTGATTAGTGATGAGCAGTGTGGCTTTAGGAGAGGGAGGGGATGCGTTGATCAGGTGTTTGCTGTGAGACAAGTGTGTGAAAAGTATTTAGCGAAAGGCAAGGATGTGTTTTGGGCATTTATGGATTTAGAGAAAGCGTATGATAGAATTGAAGGGGAGGCTTTGTGGACTGTTTTAAGATTGTATGGACTTGATGGTAGGTTACTAAAAGGGGTGAAAAGTTTTTATGTAAATAGTAGAGCGTGTGTAAGAGTGGGAAATGCTGTGAGTGATTGGTTTCCCGTGAGAGTGGGGCTGCGACAGGGATGTGTGATGTCGCCTTGGTTGTTTAATATTTACATGGATGGTGTTGTAAGGGAGGTGAATGCAAGAGTTTTAGGTGGTCTGAGTCTGGTAAATGTTGATGGAGGAGAGTGGAATCTGAAGCAGCTGCTGTTTGCAGATGATACTGCACTGGTGACTGATTCAGAGGAGAGATTGAGACAGTTGGTAGAGGAGTTTGGAAGGGTGTGTGAAAGGAGGAAATTGAAAGTAAATGAGAATAAGAGTAAAGTGATGAAGTGTACGAGGTTGATAGATGGTAGGGGGATGAATATAGTTTTGAATGGTGAGTTGCTTGAGGAGGTAGATTGTTTTAAATATCTAGGGTCACATGTTGCTGTGGATGGAAGAATAGATGCAGAAGTGAAGTTTAGAATAAAATGAAGTAGGAAAGGTGCTGGGAGGAATGAAAAAAGTGTTTAAATGTCGTTCGCTTAGAATGGATGTAAAGAGAAGGCTGTATGAGGGTGTTGTGGTACCGACTGCATTATATGGGGCTGAAACATGGAATATGGGTGTAGCAGAGAGGAAAAGTTTGAATGTAATGGAGATGAGATGTCTGAGGAGTATGTGTGGAGTGACGCGTATGGATCGGGTGCGAAATGATGAAATGCGAAGGAGAACTGGAGTTGTTCGGGAGATGGCTGGCAGAGTTGAGCAGAGGGTGTTGCAATGGTTTGGGCATATGGAGAGAATGGATAATGAGCGATTGGTGAAAAAGATAACTGGATCTGATGTGAGAGGTGTAAGGCTGAGAGGAAGACCATGAATAGGATGGATGGACAGTGTGAAGAGAGCGCTGGATGCGAGAGGGATGTCTGTTGAGCAAGGAAGAGTGGCTGTGCGTGACAGAAATAAATGGAGAGAAATTGTGAATGAATAAGTGATGACGCAGCCCTGAGGGGATATTCTCCCGCATTTGGTCTGATCAGCTAGTCAGGTCAGGTGCGGGTAAGGGGATGGGTCTGTTATGATGTGGCAGGGGTAAACCAGTTCTGCTGTCGGGCCCTGCTGCGGATGTCACTGATTGCATTGCCCAGTTGACCCTTGTGCGGTGTGGTGCGGTGAGGATCTGTCCGTTCTCCCCTTTGGGGCTAAGATGCGAATGAATGTGTTTGAATGGATGAGTAAATGGAGAGTGAGTCATCCTGTCTCGGCTACCTCCCTTTCCTTGGGGGAAGCAGCCTAGGTATATAGATAGATAGATAGTGTATTGTGTATGTGTTGATGTGCGTTTATGTGTATTGTGCATGTTTAGTATGTGCGTGTAGTGTATAGGTGGTTTGTAAGTGTGTGTGTGTGTGTGTGTGTACTGTGAGGCTATTGAATTAAGTGCCAGTATACACGCATGCGATAATTAACTCCATGTTTAATTAATAGGTATACATGCTTATTTCCTCTGTCTCATTTCAGCACACTCACTGCCATCCCCACGCCCACACCAGCAGCCTGAGCCGTCTCCGCAACACACAAGGACCTGCAGGTGAGGTAGCAGTGTATTAAAGGCACACACACACACACACACACACACACACACACACACACACACACACACACACACACACACACACACACACACACACATAATGCATTCCCTAATCCTGCAGCATCACAAACACTTCATCACGTCATTCCTCTCAAACAAGAATTTTTACTCTTTCCTGCTGTACATTCACTTCCAGATTTCATCTCTCTCTCTCTCTCTCTCTCTCTCTCTCTCTCACACACACACACACACACACACATTAACCAGGTGTAATATGATGAGTAATTAGCTAAGGTGGCATAGCAGGTGCCGTAACACCCATCCTTTAGCGATTTATTCTGCCTATAGGACCTTAACATTGCCGTACACATTAATTATATGGTTTTAATATAAATATAGTTTACATCAGTAACATGCATAAAGATGCTGAGGTGTGGAGTGCAGAATAAGTTGCCAAGGTAGAGGTGTTACGAAATAAAGCCAGTTGGAGTACCAGCGTCAGTCTGCGTTGCCATGGACACCATAGGCTTTCCCGCCAACACCACCGTCCCTGTCAGCAGTGCTTCTTCGGGGGGGGGGGGGGGACTATTCCGTGGCAGTTATTTTCAGTAATTCAGTTGTACAGTTGTGTGGCTGCATTTAGCGGTGTTTTGTAAAGGGTAACGGCAGGGAATCTAACGGTGTTATAGACATTTTTATAAAGGCTCAGGAATGTTGTACATGTACTTTTATGTAACGATTATGTATTATCTGACATCTCAGAAAAAAAAAAAAATCCTAATAAGCCCAGACTAAAATCCAAAGCATTTGATCAGTAAATATACCCTTTATATAACGAACAGCACATCAGGAAGGACACTTTGGCCATTGTGGCTTTATCTGTTTAAGCACCAATAGAATATCCAAATCCACCCCCCCCACCCCACCCATTTAGGAACCCCTGAGAGAGAGAGAGAGAGATGTGCCCCTCATCCTGTCTCCTCGGTGGCCCACATAAAAATGATGATATTTCCACCAATGTAACATCCATGTGTGTGTGTTCGGTACAGAGGAGTGGGTACAGGGTCATTACAACACTGGCATCATTTATGTATCGCGTTTATACCTAAATAAGTATATTAAAGGCAAAAGTATTGGTGTTACAGTGGTGCCAAGTTAAACAGCAATACTGTCATCCCACATCGGTCTGACAAGCAAAGGAAAGCAACTCAGGTTTGTGGTTTAAGGGATATTGAAGGCTTATATTGTCAAAGTAATGCGTCAAACATTATTATGTTACTGTCTTTACCACACAGCCACTTATGTCGTAAACCATTGAATTATTATGTTACTGTCTTTACCACTAAGCCACTTATGTCGTAAAACATTGAATTATTATGTTACTGTCTTTACCACTAAGCCACTTATGTCGTAAACCATTGAATTATTATGTTACTGTCTTTACCATTAAGCCACTTATGTCGTCAAACATTGAATTATTATGTTACTGTCTTTACCACTAAGCCACTTATGTCGTAAAACATTGAATTATTATGTTACTGTCTTTACCACTAAGCCACTTATGTCGTAAAACATTGAATTATTATGTTACTGTCTTTACCACTAAGCCACTTATGTCGTAAATCAAGCACACTATTGTCAAAGTAATACGTAAAACATTGAAGTATTATGTTACTACTCTTTACCACTAAGCCACACACTCCCAAAACAGCAGATATTTTTAATGTGCCAGTTCAGTCTGCGTTGCCATGGAAACCACTCGTTTTCCCGCCAACAGGATGAACCTCCCTGTCATCCTGTCTCGTCGGTGGCCAACATAAAAATGACGATATTTCCATTATTTTATCTTTTACGGCTGTTTCTTTGGGGCAGGAGGGTGGGTGTATGGATAGTACAATACTTACACCACTTATTTATTGCAGACGTTGCGGATAAAGATTATTTACAGCAAAATAATATGCTACACAGTGTTCTCAAGTATAATAAGACCAGTAGCCTGCCGAGTCAATCTTAACTCATAGCAAAATTACTGAGGCTTCTTGTTTTTAGTCAACTTAGGGTTCATGAAAGTTTAATATTTTCAATAACGACTGTTTTTATGCCATTTCCCTTAATTGTATAACTACTCCTATTATAATAAAATCAAATTTGGTAAATGGCTAGCACACCTGGATCTGGGAACTGCGTGGTGTTGTGAGACCTCGAGGTGTTGGTTGAACTGACACATGTCTTTGGTGGAGCTGATTCATTGATTCAGTTCAACGAGGTTAGATAACCTGCGTGTTTGAACTACACTCTCCTATGACTTTATTTTCACACACACAGCCACAACAGCACATCAGTACGGTTAATTACCATATATTATCAGCGACAAACACCTCAAGCAGCGTTAAAAAACAACCCCTGTTGTGGATCTTGCTGCTGAAATTATGAAGCTAGAATCTGCAGTCTTTGGCATCCATGTTGGGCCAGGAGACCAACGCAACACAGAAATTACAAGAGTGATATCTTGGCGATTTCTTTCATTTAAGAGATAATTTTGTGCTATTGCTTGTATAGGCCAAGAGGCCAGTGTGTACCATCTTCAGGCGGACTACCAGCCTCCAGAATGACCTAATAATGATACAAGAGACAAACTTAGATCAGCCAATTAGTTACTTGCAAGGGTTTCTCTTCTTAGTGTTACAACTTGACACTCTCACCAACAACACCCTAAAAATGACGTCAGAATTAAACTAATTTTACCTTAGCGCCGTTGAACTATTTTGTATTATTATTATCAACTGATGTGACTGAGAAACTTGCCAATTTGGGTGTAGTTATGTAGTGAAGTTAAGGCAGACATAAAGTGCACATTAGCACCACATTAGCTGACCTGACACATTAAGTTCTAACAAAATATGACGTAATATTCATAACATTTCTCACCTTTACCTGTGTACAGGAGCCTTTTGTTTTCACTGGTATATCCCTCAAACACTTCACCACCAAACCAGGCTGAATATTTAGCTGGAAATACCTCCATACACACCGATTTCTGATACCGATTTACTTCCGTAAAGGAATATTTATCGTAAGAAATGGTTAAGATCATTTACGACTACGGTGCTACAGCCATGGCAGCCTCGCATCACCCCACACAGTTGCCAGATCACAGGGTGTCTCCGGAAGTTGCATGTCAGTAATTCAGTTAACAGAGAGACACGAATATCTCACAGAATGGTTTTGAATTATGACCGCTAAGACAGCAAGGACGAAATATGTAAGAGAAACTAGCAGTCTTTATAATATCCCTTTAATCTGGAACGGACATCAGAGGCCAAGGGTACTTTTACTGTTGGTAACATTGGTATGCACATCATTTTAGCTTTAAATACAATTATTCGACTATACAGGCGAGAACTAAGCTATGTAGGTATTGTAATATCGGTACAGCCACCCGTCTGCACCAAGGAAACAGTCCTACGCGATAAAATAGTGGAAATAGCGTCATTTTTATGTCGGCCACCGAGGCTAGAGGGTGGCTGGGAAGGGAGCTCCTGTGGACGGGGAAACAAATGGTCGCCATGGCAACGCAGACGCTGGACTGTATTATTGCTTTACATTTCTATAGCGATTTGTTCTGCTCATCACACTCCAGCATCTGCTTAGATTATATCAGTACAAATGATTCCAGTATCAAAATGATATTAATGTCATCTCTATCTCTATCTATATACCTAGGCTGCTTCCCCCAAGAAAAGGGAGGTAGCCGAGACAGGACGACTCACTCTCCATTTACTCATCCATTCAAACACATTCATTCGCATCTTAGCTCCAAAGGGGAGAACGGACAGATCCTCACCGCATCACACCGCACAAGGGTCAACTGCGCAATGCAATCAGTGACATCCGCAGCAGGGCCCGACAGCAGAACTGGTTTACCCCTGCCACATCATAACAGATCCATCCCCTTACCCGCACCTGACCTGACTAGCTGATCAGACCAAATGCGGGAGAATATCCCCTCAGGGCTGCGTCATCACTTATTCATTCACAATTTCTCTCCATTTATTTCTGTCATAGAAGAGAATAATTAGTTAAAATACGAGAAATATATTGCTAAGGAAGAGGCGGGAGGGAAGAGGGTGGGTGTAGGTGGGAGTGGATAAGTGTAGGGTTTTTTAAGTCGGTGTTGGATGGTGTACGTAAGAGTGGATGGGTGTAGGTTGGTGAGGTTTAGAGTGAATGGTTGTGTAGTAAATGGGTGTAGGTAATTGTGGGTGAGATTAGGTGGGTGTAGGTGGTATATGTTGAGTGTACGTAGGTATGATATAGTGTTGGTGGGATTGAGTGGGTTAGGGCATTTGTGGGTGACTGAGGTTGCACTTGGATGGGTGGGGATGCATATACAGTAAGTGGGTGTGGATGGCTGTTATGTCGGTGAGGTTGGGTGTAGGTGATGGCCCCACCTTACCCCCCCCCCCCCAGAAAAAAAAAAATTAGGACATGGCCCCACCTTGGCCCCCAGATTAGGACATGGCCCCACCTTGGCCCTCCCAACTGTGATGACTTGCTACGCCACTGGTCTGATGTTGCATACTGTCAGCAGTGGCCTCGGCTGAACGACTTTCAGAAGCTTTTGTCCCTACTCAGTAACGACCCTGCTTCCCACGGCTCACCACCTCCCTCTCATCAGTTCTCTCTCATCATATCTCTCCATCTCGTTCTTACTCTTCTTTTCATTTTTTCCACAACCACCTCGCTTTAGTACACTCCTAGTCAGTTTGTCATTTATACTTTGTTCCTGGGCTCCCTCTCCTTCGTCCCCCAAACACCCCACTCTGTAAACACGCCTGCACACCCACTCCCAACTACACCCAGCCATACCCACCATTCCACACCCGTACCCACCTACAGCCTATAACTACCCACGCCAACCTACATCCACCTATGCCCTCCCACACCAACCTATACCCCCCATACTAACCTACACCTACCTTCATCCATCTACACTCCCTACACGCGTCCATATGCAACTGTACCCAGCTACACACACTTACACCTACCTACACCAATTCACACCAGCCTGCATCCACGCCCACCAACAACCACTCACACTTACCCACAAACACCCACATCCACCAATGCCCATCCCAGCACTCCAACACCCACTGACACCCATCTTCCCCCACCCACACTGACATACACCAGTCAGCTCCCATCTACACCTACCCCTACCCATACACTCCCAAAACAGCAAATATTTTTAATGTGAGAGTTGAGTCTGCGTTGCCATGGAAACCACTCGGCCCCAACAGGGGCGACCTCCATGTCATCCTCTCTCCTCGGTGGCCAACATAAAAATGACGATATTTCCATTATTTTATCTTTATGGACTGTTTCTTTGGGGCAGGAGGGTGGGTGTATGGATAGTACAATACTTACACCACTTATTTATTGCACACGTTGCGGATAAAGATTATTTACAGCAAAATAATATGCTACACAGTGTTCTCAAGTATAATAAGACCAGTAGCCTGCCGAGTCAATCTTAACTCATAGCAAAATTACTGAGGCTTCTTGTTTTTAGTCAACTTAGGGTTCATGAAAGTTTAATATTTTCAATAACGACTATTTTTATGCCATTTCCCTTAATTGTATAACTACTCCTATTATAATAAAATCAAATTTGGTAAATGGCTAGCACACCTGGATCTGGGAACTGCGTGGTGTTGTGAGACCTCGAGGTGTTGGTTGAACTGACACATGTCTTTGGTGGAGCTGATTCATTGATTCAGTTCAACGAGGTTAGATAACCTGCGTGTTTGAACTACACTCTCCTATGACTTTATTTTCACACACACAGCCACAACAGCACATCAGTACGGTTAATTACCATATATTATCAGCGACAAACACCTCAAGCAGCGTTAAAAAACAACCCCTGTTGTGGATCTTGCTGCTGAAATTATGAAGCTAGAATCTGCAGTCTTTGGCATCCATGTTGGGCCAGGGAGACCAACGCAACACAGAAATTACAAGAGTGATATCTTGGCGATTTCTTTCATTTAAGAGATAATTTTGTGCTATTGCTTGTATAGGCCAAGAGGCCAGTGTGTACCATCTTCAGGCGGACTACCAGCCTCCAGAATGACCTAATAATGATACAAGAGACAAACTTAGATCAGCCAATTAGTTACTTGCAAGGGTTTCTCTTCTTAGTGTTACAACTTGACACTCTCACCAACAACACCCTAAAAATGACGTCAGAATTAAACTAATTTTACCTTAGCGCCGTTGATCTATTTTGTATTATTATTATCAACTGATGTGACTGAGAAACTTGCCAATTTGGGTGTAGTTATGTAGTGAAGTTAAGGCAGACATCAAGTGCACATTAGCACCACATTAGCTGACGTGACACATTAAGTTCTAACTAAATATGACGTAATATTCATAACATTTCTCACCTTTACCTGTGTACAGGAGCCTTTTGTTTTCACTGGTATATCCCCCAAACACTTCACCACCAAACCAGGCTGAATATTTAGCTGGAAATACCTCCATACACACCGATTTCTGATACCGATTTACTTCCGTAAAGGAATATTTATCGTAAGAAATGGTTAAGATCATTTACGACTACGGTGCTACAGCCATGGCAGCCTCGCATCACCCCACACAGTTGCCAGATCACAGGGTGTCTCCGGAAGTTGCATGTCAGTAATTCAGTTAACAGAGAGACACGAATATCTCACAGAATGGTTTTGAATTATGACCGCTAAGACAGCAAGGACGAAATATGTAAGAGAAACTAGCAGTCTTTATAATATCCCTTTAATCTGGAACGGACATCAGAGGCCAAGGGTACTTTTACTGTTGGTAACATTGGTATGCACATCATTTTAGCTTTAAATACAATTATTCGACTATACAGGCGAGAACTAAGCTATGTAGGTATTGTAATATCGGTACAGCCACCCGTCTGCACCAAGGAAACTGTCCTACGCGATAAAATAGTGGAAATAGCGTCATTTTTATGCTGGTCATCGCGGAGTGAGGATGGTAGGAAGGTCGCTGTTGTGAGGGGTAAGACCAGTGGTGTCCATGGCAACGCAGACTCACCCTCGTATTCCTAGTGGCCCTGGAGATTCGTAACACGTTTTCCTTAGCTATTTATTCTGCACATTACACCTCAGTGGCATCTTCTACGTTACTGACGCGAACTATATCTATACTATAATAACATATAGCATGTACTGTAATGTTTTTGGTGTAATATAATTATTTTGTAACACTTCATCCATACTGATGTACTCTGCTCATTATGCCTCATTATCTTTTTGTAATGTTAATACAAAAATTGCTGCCAAATGAGATAAATAACATACACAAGAAGGCTAACATATAATACTGGAATAAATTACTTCGTAAAATGTGCTACGAAAGCCTAGAGAAGACCAGCCCCAGCAACAAGTAAAATCGTGTGAAGGTAGCAGGAGTAAAATGAATGATGGGTTATAGCAGTGCTTGTAATATTTATCTGTATTGATATAAGCTTACAGCAGCCTGGGTTGGACTCCCGTCACACTATATATTATTTTGCCTGTATCTCCTGGCATGTCTCTTTCTATGTTTGTCTATGTCTACATCTATTTATGTCTAATTATCTATCTATCGCTACACGCTTGGGTCCCGTCAGGGTTGGCTACAAACGCGTTGTCGTCCGCCATCTGACTAACCTCTCTCCAACTCACACATCCCTCCCTCGGCTGCGTCTGTATGCCATCCCTCCGTCTCATCCTGGGTCGTCCATTCCCTCAGCCTCCCGTGTCACCTCGCTGACACACAATTGTAGTCAGTGTCTTTCCTCCCTCCTCTCCACTTGGCCAGACCATCTCATAGTACAGTACATCTTTTAATGTGCTTCCCACAGTACATCTTTTAATGTGCTTCCCACAGTACATCTGTTAATGTGCTTCCCACAGTACATCTTTTAATGTGCTTCCCACAGTACATCTTGTAATGTGCTTCCTGCAGTACATCTTTTAATGTGCTTCCCACAGTACATCTTTTAATGTGCTTCCCACAGTACATCTGTTAATGTGCTTCCCACAGTACATCTTTTAATGTGCTTCCCACAGTACATCTTGTAATGTGCTTCCTGCAGTACATCTTTTAATGTGCTTCCCACAGTACATCTTTTAATGTGCTTCCCACAGTACATCTTTTAATGTGCTTCCCACAGTACATCTTTTAATGTGCTTCCCACAGTACATCTTTTAATGTGCTTTCCACAGTACATCTTTTAATGTGCTTCCCACAGTACATCTTTTAATGTGCTTCCCACAGTACATCTTTTAATGTGCTTCCCACAGTACATCTTTTAATGTGCTTCCCACAGTACATCTTTTAATGTGCTTCCCACAGTACATCTTTTAATGTGCTTACCACAGTACATCTTTTAATGTGCTTACCACCTCCACAGCAACACCACCTCGCTCCATCACTTCTCATTTGTCTCTCTCACGTAATGGTGCCGTCAGATATTTTGGTGTTGCTGTTTCCATATGACTTTATATAGTTTAGGATAGACTTTTGGCCCTGAAGGAGTGGCATACAGTCTGCCTGAACCCCTTCACTGATGCACCACTCCTGAAATGGAATAACATGGTGTGCTGGTAGGAAGAGTGAGGTAACATTATGAGATATAAACAGTATGCAGTATTATGTTAAGCTGTACATGTGTGTGTGTGTGTGTGTGTAATAACATGGTGTGCTGGTAGGAAGAGTGAGGTAACAAAATACATTATGGGATATAAACAGTATCCAGTATAATATTTGTGTGTGTGTGTGTGTGTGTGTGTGTGTGTGTGTGTGTGTGTGTGTGTGTGTGTGTCCAGTTAATAGGTATATAATTTACTATTGGCTCATTTCAGCACCCCCACTGCCACACCCACGACCACACCAGCAGAATGAGCCCCTCCGCAACACAAGACACCTCCAGGTGAGTTGCCTCCTCCCTCCCCCTCAGTGCCAACCTCCTCATCCACCTCCCCCCCTCAGTGCCATCCTCCTCCTCCTCCTCCTCTCCCTCAGTGCCATCCTCCTCCTCCTCCTCTCCCTCAGTGCCAACCTCCTCCTCCTCCTCTCCCTCAGTGCCATCCTCCTCCTCCTCCTCCTCTCCCTCAGTGCCAACCTCCTCCTCCTCCTCTCCCTCAGTGCCATCCTCCTCCTCCTCCTCCTCTCCCTCAGTGCCATCCTCCTCCTCCTCCTCCTCTCCCTCAGTGCCAACCTCCTTCTCCTCCTCTCCCTCAGTGCCATCCTCCTCCTCCTCCTCTCCCTCAGTGCCAACCTCCTCCTCCTCCTCTCCCTCAGTGCCATCCTCCTCCTCCTCCTCCTCTCCCTCAGTGCCAACCTCCTTCTCCTCCTCCCCCTCAGTGCCAACCTCCTCCTCCTCCTCTCCCTCAGTGCCATCCTCCTCCTCCTCCTCTCCCTCAGTGCCAACCTCCTCCTCCTCCTCTCCCTCAGTGCCATCCTCCTCCTCCTCCTCTCCCTCAGTGCCAACCTCCTCCTCCTCCTCTCCCTCAGTGCCATCCTCCTCCTCCTCCTCCTCCTCTCCCTCAGTGCCATCCTCCTCCTCCTCCTCTCCCTCAGTGCCATCCTCCTCCTCCTCCTCCTCCTCTCCCTCAGTGCCAACCTCCTCCTCCTCCTCTCCCTCAGTGCCAACCTCCTCCTCCTCCTCCTCTCCCTCAGTGCCAACCTCCTCCTCCTCCTCCTCCTCTCCCTCAGTGCCAACCTCCTTCTCCTCCTCTCCCTCAGTGCCAACCTCCTTCTCCTCCTCTCCCTCAGTGCCAACCTCCTTCTCCTCCTCTCCCTCAGTGCCAACCTCCTCCTCCTCCTCCTCCTCTCCCTCAGTGCCAACCTCCTTCTCCTCCTCTCCCTCAGTGCCATCCTCCTCCTCCTCCTCTCCCTCAGTGCCATCCTCCTCCTCCTCCTCTCCCTCAGTGCCATCCTCCTCCTCCTCCTCTCCCTCAGTGCCAACCTCCTCCTCCTCCTCTCCCTCAGTGCCATCCTCCTCCTCCTCCTCTCCCTCAGTGCCATCCTCCTCCTCCTCCTCTCCCTCAGTGCCATCCTCCTCCTCCTCCTCTCCCTCAGTGCCATCCTCCTCCTCCTCCTCTCCCTCAGTGCCAACCTCCTCCTCCTCCTCCTCCTTCTCTTCCTCCATCTCTCAGTGCCAACCTCCTCCTCCTCCTCTCCCTCAGTGCCATCCTCGTCCTCCTCCTCCTCTCCCTCAGTGCCATCCTCCTCCTCCTCCTCCTCTCCTTCAGTGCCAACCTCCTCCTCCTCCTCCCCCTCCTCCTCAGTGCCAACCTGCTTCTCTTCCTCTCTCTCAGTGCCAACCTCCTCCCCCTCCTCCTCAGTGCCAACCTGCTTCTCTTCCTCTCTCTCAGTGCCATCCTCCTCCTCCTCCTCCTCCTCCTCTCCCTCAGTGCCATCCTCCTCCTCCTCCTCCTCCTCTCCCTCAGTGCCAACCTCCTCCTCCTCCTCTCCCTCAGTGCCAACCTCCTCCTCCTCCTCTCCCTCAGTGCCAACCTTCCTCCTCCTCCTCTTCCTCAGTGCCAACCTTCCTCCTCCACCTCTTCCTCCATCTCTCAGTGCCAACTTCCTCCCCCCCTTCCTCTTCTCATCTTCCCCCCTCCCCATCTCCTCCTCCTCTTCCTCCCTCCCCCTTCCCTTCTTCCCCCCT
This sequence comes from Coenobita brevimanus, assembly GCF_032717465.1. Classification (NCBI taxonomy): domain Eukaryota; kingdom Metazoa; phylum Arthropoda; class Malacostraca; order Decapoda; family Coenobitidae; genus Coenobita; species Coenobita brevimanus. The sequence goes on from NC_136971.1 coordinate 40,662,420, forward strand.
TGCCCATCACCTCGTCCTCCTTCCCCCTTCTCCTCATCTCACCTCTCCCTCAGTGCCAACCTCCTCGTCGTCCCTCCTTCTCCTCCTCCTCCTCCTCCTCCTCATCATCATCATCATCATCATCACCCCCTCCGTCTCTTCTTTCCCCCTTCTCTCCTCTTCTCCACCTTGTCATCGTTCTCCCCCTCCTCCCCTCCCCCTCACCCACTCATCCTCTTCCCCCATCCTCCTCTTCCCCCACCCCCTTCATCCTCCTCTTCCCCCACCCCCCTTATCCTTCTCTTCCCTCACCCGCTCATCCTCCTCTCCCCCATCCCCCTCCTTCTCCTCTCCCCCACGCCCCTCCTCCTCCTCCTCCTCTTCCCCACCCTCCCTTTTCCTCCTCCTCTTCCCCACCCCCTCATCCTCATCTTCTCCTCCACGCCCCTCCTCCTCCTCTCCCCCACGCCCCTCCTCCTCCTCTCCCCCACGCCCCTCATCCTCTTCCTCTCCCCCACCCTCCTCTTCATTATCTTCCCCCACCCCCCTCATCCTCTCGCTCACCCCCTCATCCTCTCCCCCATCCCTCTCATCCTCATCTTTCCCCTCCTCCTCTTCCCCACCCCCCCTCCTCATCCTCCTCTCCCCATCCCCTCATCCTCCTCCCCACTTTCCTCACCCTCCTCACCCCCACCCCCCTCAACCTCTTCATCCTCCCCTTCTGCCCCTCGTCCTTCTTTCCTCTTCCACCCCTAAAACTTCTCCCCCTCATCCTCGTCCCCTCTCGTCCCCCTCTCTCGTCCCTTCCTCCTCCTCGTCCTCTCCTCTCCCTCCTAATCCCCTCCCCGTCCTCTCCCCCTCATCCCCTCTCCTCTTCCTCCTCATCTCCTCTCTGTCCCCTTTTCCTCCCCCTCATCCCCCCTCCTCCTTCTCATCCCCCCTCCTCCCCCTCATCCCCCCTCCTCCTTCTCATCCCCTCTCTTCCCCCTCATCCTCGTCCCCCTCCTAATCCTCTTTCCCCTCCTAATCCTCTTCCCCTTCCCAAGCCTCTTTCCCCTCCTAATTCTTGCCCCCTCCTAATCCTTTTCCCCCACCTAATCCTCTTCCCCCTCCTAATCATCTTCCCCCTCCTAATCCTCGCCTCCTCCTAATCTTCGTCTTCCTAATCACTCTTCCTCGTCTCTCCTCTTCCACGCGGTTTTGTTTTTCCTTTTTTATGTAGTATTTTTTGACTAATATTTTCGCCTTTGCAAATAAAGTCGTCTTCTATGTGTTTTAATTCCAAAATATGCGAGAGCGAAAAATAAATTTGGTGAGCTCCGGGATTGAGCAGCAGGGCATCATAAGGCCCGGGTGTTCAGCAGTGGTACAAGCTTCCAATTTTTGCCGCCAGATGGCAGCACCAGTCTTGTCAGGAACAGCGAAACATAAGACCCCTTCCCTGTGCAACCAAAGATAGTTCAACGAATGACCAATAGATGGCAGCACCATTGTTAGTGCTGCCATCTATTGGTCATTCTTTGAACTATCTTTGGTTGCGCAGGGAAGGGGGCTTATGTTTTGCTGTTCCTGACAAGACTGGTGCTGCCATCTGGTGGGAAATATGTGAACTAATTGTACCAGTGGTGCCATCTGGTAGAAAATATGTGAACTAATTGTACCAGTGGTGCCATCTGGTAGAAAATATATGAACTAATTGTACCAGTGGTGAACACCAAGGCGTCATTCCCCCCTGTTCATCCCTGGGCCTGGTAAGTATTGTCTTGTACACACTACAGAGGATACAGGAAACAGGGTAGGTAGTATTGCCACCACTTTATTTTGTACTCCAGTGTTCAACACGTTACATTCAAGGTACATTGTATATGAGGTTCAGGGCTGTGAAAAAGCATGTAAATAATGAAGGGAAAATGTTAATGGAGAGAGAGAGTCAGGGAGGGGGGGGGGTTCACAATTCATAACCCAGAATAAAAGGTAAAGATGCTTCTGTGGACTCCGCCACGCCATATCAAAATATCAGACTGGATGGTTGTAGTGGTGGTAGTAGTAGTAGTTCTAGTCACAAGTTCATCTGAAATGTTAAACAACCCAGTGGACTGCAGGCTGAAATTGTGTAACTTACTTTTCCAGCCAATCTCGATAATGATAAAGGGAAGACGACATGGCTAGGAGAAGGGGGGGGGGGATGATAATGAGGAGGATGACGGGGGTATGGGATATGGGCAGGACATCTGAGACAAGTTAGTGATAAATTACTGGTGATTGGTGGGAAAATAATAATCACCATTACACAATAATTCCAGCCTGCAGTCCACTGGGTTCACATTTCAGATGAACTACTACTACTACCACTACTACTAAGTGCACGGAAAGCATTTTGTATTTTTTCTGGGCCATAAATTGAGGAACGAATCCCCCCCCCCAACCTGTAATGCTCTCTCTGTGACATTCCATCTCCCCTTATCACACCTGTCTCCCCTTAATACTCTCTCTCCTTATATGTACCCCCTCTCTCTCTCACCCCATCTCCCCTTATACGTACATTCCCCCCCCCTCTCTCTCACACCCCATCTCCCCTTATACGTACATCCCCCCCTCTCTCACATCCCATCTTTCCTTTATGTACCCCCTCTCTCTCTCATATTCCTTTATAATACATCTCCCCTTTAACACACACACACACACACACACACACATCCCATTTCCCCTTGTTAATTTTGTACCCTTCTCTCCTCTCTCACACACACACATCCCATTTCCCCTTGTTGTTTGCACCCATCTCTCTCTCTCTCTCTCACACACACACACAACCCCATCCTATCTCGCCTTCTATTTACCCTGCCTCTCTCTCCTGCATAAGGTGTAGAGGGTAAACTTTGAACATAGGGTAAAGGTCTGACTAAACAGTGTGTGGGGCAGCTGTGTACTGTTTCTACAATTTGTAATACTAAAGATGCCACTGCAATATACTGGTAATTCTTTGGCCTCAAAATATACAGTATATATATTCTTGAGTGTAAACTCTCTAAGTTTTGATGTTTTTCCCTATGCTGCTGTTGTTATTATTTTGCTGCCAGCTTGAATAGTGGCAGCTTTAGTGTTACATTATACACTACTACTGACATTATACAGTGATACAGAACAATGTTATAACTGATTGACAATACCAACACCACACAGGGCTGTACTCCACAGTACTTAGCACAAGAATGAAAGACTGAAATTTAGGCCAAGTTAAGGTAAAGGGTATTGACAGGCAACTGAAACAAGATTTTTAAAATGTACATATAAGAGTTTATTTTTACAAAATGACATTCATTTACTATACATACAGTATATGGTACATGGATATACTCTCTTCACCTTAACTTGGCCCAATTTTCATAATTCTGTAGCACAATTTCTTGTAGTTCAATGCCAGAAACACATCATTTTCATAGCACTTCCTCATGTCTAGCACAATATTCCAGGTAATCTCGTTACAACTACTGTACAAAGAATTTTAGGCCAAGTTAGAGTAAAAATAATATAGTAATATTACTTGTGCATTCAGACAAACTATTATTCTGACATTCTTTGAAGCTTTAGTGGATCCATTTTATATTAACTTATTCAGGCCATCACAAGAAACTAATGGCAAACTGACTGGCTTTTGCAGTGTTGTCTCTAAAAGCAAACATTTTATGCCCCATACTGAATGACCTCTGTACAAGTTTAATGTGAAGTACAGTACTTAAAAGCTACTTTAATTTTTTGCCTGCACACATCAGTCACTTAATATGAATTAACTGCTAGTAATAGCTTTAGAAAATTGTCTACCTGATGCAGAGTTTAATAGAAATTGACATAATGGAACATTTAGAAAAAGGTCCACTGATCCAGCTCTACTCATGTGTGTCTAAGAAACATGTTAAGCTTTGAGCACATTTGTTCTTTTTATATGTATTACAGGCCTAACCTGGGATTTAAAAAAAAAAAAAAAAAATCTATCTATTGCCAGACGCCTCAATCCCATACGGGGTGGCCACAAATCGCCTCCACGTCGCCTTGTCCTCCGCCATTTCACTGCCCTGCTCCCAATTCACACACCCCTCTCTCATATACCTCCACCCCATCCCTCTATCTCATCCTCGGCCTCCCCTTCCACCTCACTCACATACACTCTCCCCATCAGTCTCTCACCCTTCATTCTCTCCACATGGCCAAACCACCTCAGTATGTTCCTCATAACGCTTCCTACCACATGCACATCCACACCACAACACTCCTTTATATCCTCATTTGTCAGCCTGTCTCTCCATGTGACTCCACAGGCTCCTCTTAAATAACTCATTTCCACTGCTCTCACTATTGACTTGTGTCCTTCCAACAACGTCCAAGCTTCACTTCCATACGTCAGAGTTGGTATCACAATACTGTCATGTAGTAACTTTTTCATTTCCGTTTCTTATCACTGCTTTCAAGGAACCAGCAACCTTTCTTCCTTGTTGCACCCTTTCAAGCACTTCACCCTCCAAACTTCCATCCTTACTCATCACACTACCCAAGTACCTAAACGTACTCACATTTTCCATTTCCTCACCATCCAACCTCACAGTACATTCATTGTACTTCACCTCTCTCAAAGACCATCACTTTACTCTTCCCTACATTCACCTTTAGATTCCATTTCTTACACACTCTCCCAAACTCATCCACAAAGCCTTGCAGCTCCCCTTCATCTTCACTCAATAACACAGTATCATCTGCAAACAACAGTACAGGGAGTTTCCAAACACTATCCTCTCTCACCAGGGCCACTCCAACATCCACTACCCTACCTTGTACCTCTTTTATTACCTCATCCATGAACAGATTGAACAACCACGGAGACATGACACATCCCTGTTTCAACCCAACCTTCAAAGAGAAAAATTCACTTAGTTTACCATCCACACGCACTGCAGCCTTAGCACCATCATACATACTCGTCACAGCATTCAACAACTTCCCATCTACTCCATATATTCTTAACACTTTCCACAATCCTTGTCTATCCACCCAGTCATATGCTTTCTCCAAATCCATGAAGACATATAACTTCTCTCCCTTCTCTAGACTCTTTTCCACTAAAGACCTAAGAATGAATATCTGATCTATACAACCTCTTCCCTTCCTAAAGCCTCCCTGTTCTTCTCCAACTAATTCCTCTGTTCTTTCTCTAACTCTGTCAATAAGTATCCTACCATACACTTTTCCTGTTACACTAAGAAGAAAAATGCCCCTATGATTACCACACACTTCTTTTTCCCCTTTTCCTTTGTACAAGGGAATAATTATACCCGACTTCCAATCCTCCGAGACTCTACCTTCCTCCCAGGCCAATCTGCACATCTTCCACATCCATTCTACTACTATCTCTCTCCCATGCTTCAGCATTTCACCACACACTCCATCAATTCCTGGGGCTTTCCCCGATTTAACTTTCTTCATTGCTTCCACAACTTCTATCCTACTGATTTCTTCCTGTCTTCTCACCTCCCTCCTTCTCCCAGCCATTCCCCAACCACTTATACTCGCATTACTTCCATCCTGTATGTTCAACAATTCCTTAAAGTGTTCTCTCCAGCTGCTCACTTTTTCTCCCTTCTCCACTAGTAATCTACCATTTTTCTTTCACTCCCCTCCTAACTTCACTTCCACCCTGTCTTACTCTCTTCACCTCTTTCTAGAACATTTTCTTACAGTCCCTCCACTTTACACTACAAATTCCTTCCAAATTCCTCATCCACTTTCTTCATACTAATCTTTTCACCTCTCTCTTCCTTTCTACATATAACTCTCTCTTCCACCTCTCAACTTCTTCCACGCCCCTATTTCTCATCCATTCATTGTATGCTTTCTTCTTTTGTGCCACAGCCTGTCTCACCTCTTCAGTCCACCATGCTGTTCCTTGCACCCACCTCCGTCTTCTCTTCACACACACACCACATCACATGCTGCACATATTTCTTCTGTGAATATTTTGCACACACCTTCCACATCCCCCATCTGCTCCAATTTATATTTACCCCCCAAAAATGCAGCATCGATAGTCCTGCCCACACACAAAACCTTCAATTTAAAATGTCCTGCACATAATTATTATAGTCCAGTTCAATCAATATACAACCATTTATATGTACAGCACACACCTACAGTACAGTAAGTGCATGACCGCTGTCTACCTATGGTCAATAAATACAACTTCGGCAAGTGATGTTCTGACGGATGATGGAAGCTGTGATTTATGGAGCTTGGACAACAGGAACAGTGGACTGCTGCAGCCTGGTAGGGAGAGAGAAACTGTTACTAGAGTAATAAGCAAAATAACTGCTTAGGAAGAGATACAGTATTAGGAAGTTTCCATAACTGATGACAACATGGGACATAGTTTTTTGCCCCAGCCCAATCCTACATCACACCCAACTTTTTTTTTTTTCATTTTTTAGTCAGCACAATAAGAAATATTATCATGGTTGGTGGGGGCGCTCACCATCCACTCACACAATGTTGTGCTGCTCTAGGGTGACTGCCTATTCCTGTCTTCCTTCCTTCATTTTCTGTCTTTCATTCCTTCATTCTTTCATCTTCCTTCTGTCTATGGGTGATTCTACACTGAGTGACAAGCCAAATGGTTTCCTGTACACCAGGAAACCATTTCCTATGCAGGGTGGAGCCTTTCTGTTTCTGGATCCTACCTAACCCAATCTCTTTTAGTGAAGTTAGGGTAGTAATGATGATTATTAAACAAATAATAAATAAATAATCCATCCATCATCCAATCCTATGTTGTCCCATGAGGAGCATAGGAGCCTGGGGCTAGGCACGTTGGTCCTGACATTTAAGATGAGAGTGACCAGCCTCACTTATCCCTGAGTAGCATTACATCAGCATTAAACCCCAACCATCCCTTGGATGTAAACCTGCACTGGATCAATCCGACTGAAGCGCCTTAACTACTCACTAAACCACCAGGCGCCATAATTTGGTTATATGGTTACCACCCAGCATAGTAAATGGTTTCCTGGTGTACAGGAAACCATTTGGCTTGTCACTCAGTGTAGAGTTACCCATAGGCAGAAGAGGAAAGAATGAAGGAAAGAAAGACTCTGGGTGAGTGGCAGGATTGGGGGGGGGGGTGACTTAGGCCCATAGTCTCCTCAGTTAAAGAAACTCCCTTGTATCTTTCCTAAATGATTATTCTGCTTATTACTCCTTTCTATCCTCTTGTGTCATTTAAATCATTACAATACCTCCGTACTCAGCATAAATGACATACAAATTGATACTAACCAGCCCTATCCAAAAATAATTAGGTAAGGAAAAGATGCTAGGCAGCTTCCTTAACTGATAAGAATACAGAACTAGGGGTTATGCTGATACAACAACTAATGCAATTTTGTACCCAATTACACAGGCAGCTGGAGCTACTCGGTGCCAACGAGACAACGGTTACCAGCCTCACTTGCCCACCCCTCAGATGAAACCATTACAGCCTCCATCCAGCTGCAGCACCTCAACCCACTAAACCACCACCAGGATAGCAAATGACATGGCATATAGCAAACCATTTCACTTGTCACTCAGGGGCACTACATGAGAGAGAGACACTGCATCAAGGAGTCAGGAGGAGATGGGGACAACATCAAGCAGAGAGAGGAGGGATGGGGACTACAGCAAATAAGAAGAAGGGATGGGGACTACAGCAAATAAGGAGGAGGGATGGGGACTACATCAAATGAGGAGGAGGGATGGGGACTACATCAAATAAGGAGGGGGGATGGGGACTACATCAAATGAGGAGGAGGGATGGGGACTACATCAAATAAGGAGGAGGGATGGGGACTACAGCAAATGAGGAGGAGGGATGGGGACTACAGCAAATAAGGACAGATGGAGACTACAGCAAATAAGGAGGGGGGATGAGGATGGGGACCACAAGTACAGAGAGGAGATGGGGACTACATCAAATAGAGAGGGGGGATGGGGGACTATATCAAGCAGAGACACTGAATGGGGGAAGAGAGGGGGGTCACTATCAAGTGGGAGGGGGAGAGGGGAGTGGATAAAGAAAAGGGAGGAAGGGAGAGAGGATGACTGCACCCCCACCTTGCACTACTATTATAAGTAGTATTATAAGTGGGGCTGGGTGGAAGGGACTATGCTGAGTGGAGGAAGAGTCAAAAGGGAGATGGGATGACTGCTCCCCATCCTTCCACTATAATTATTTTAATAATAATTATTATTATTATTATCATCAGTGGGTGGGGGGACTACACTGAGTGGGGAAGAGATAGACAAAAGGGAGTGAGGATGATTCCTTCCACTATTATAAATATTATTTTTCATCCATCCATCATCCAATCCTACGTTGCCCCATGAGGAGCGTAGAAGCCCGGGGCTAGGCAGTTGGTCCTGACATTTAAGATGAGAGTGACCTGCCTCACTCATCCCTGAGTGGCATTACATGAGCAATAAACCCCAACCACCCCTTGGATATAAACCTTCACCGGTTCAATCCAACTGGAGCACAATACCCACTAAACCACCAGGTGCCAAAATTTGGTTATATGGTTACCACCCAGCATAGTAAATGGTTTCCTGGTGTACAGGAAACCATTTGGCTTGTCACTCAGTGTAGAGTCACCCACAGGCAGAAGGGAGAGGAAAGAATGAAGGAATGAAAGACAGAAGAGGGAGTGTAAAGTCACCCGTAGGCATAAGAATGAGGAAAAAATGAAGGAAAAAAAGACAGAAGAAGATGGAAGGAAACAAGGATGGAGGAGAGGACAGGGCAGACACCAGAGAGCAGCACTACATTGAGTGAGTGGATGGTGGGCGCTTTCTGATAAAAACAATCACCATTACTATGAATTTTACAACTTTCAAAACAAGACAATTGATGAAGAAGGAATAAGATAATTTTTAATCAAGTGGACATTAAATGTATTTTACATAAAATAAAAACAACTGTAAACTTCAATACATTAATTACCTTCAGTATCAATGGCTGTAGGAAGATCAAAAAGGGTTACTATGAAGGCACACGTAGGTGTCACCTGGCAGTCCGTCTCACCCTTAAAGTAGCTGATCACTTGCCCTCACACCTCTGTTGTGAATGGGATCAAATGAATAACTCTTGATTGGTAGGATAACTTTTGGAACAAAATGGGTTAAAAAAGAATAATCATATTGTTAAAAATTGCTCTTCCATCCATTATACAACCCTTCAGTGCCCCATCAGGAGCAAGGGTGTCTGGGTCTACTTAGTCCAGGCTGGATTATGAGGCAAGTGACCAGTTGCTCTTTCTTCAGTAAGGAAAGTGTTGGCAGTGAGGGGGTGAAGGGAAGAGGAAGAGGCTGGAACTGAGAGAGAAGATGACCAGAATGAAGAGGAAGGAAGGGGCTGGCACTATGAGAAAAGGGGGAGGGGGAGCTGGCATTGAGAGAGGAGAATGGAGGAGGAAGGGGCTGACAATGTGATAGAAGGAAAGGATTAGGAGTATGGAGCTGGCACACACACAGAACAGAGGAGGAAGAGGCTGACACTGAGATGGAGAGGAGAGAAAGAGGAAGAGGCTGACACAGATAAAATGGAGGAGGAATAAGGAGCTGGCACAGAGAGATAGAGAGAAAATAAGGGGTGAGCAAAGAAATGAGGGGGAGGAGTAGGAGGCTACAAATGAGGTGGGGGGGGGGGAAAGGAAGACTAAGGGAAGGGCACTGAGAAAGGGGTAGGGGGAGAGTAAGGGAAGGGCACTGAGAAAGAAGGGGGAAGGGCACTGAGAAAGGAGGGAGAGGAGAAGGTTGCAAATGAAAGAGGGGAGGGGGGAGGAGAAGGCTCTGTGACAGACAGAGGGTGATGGTGGTGGTGGTAGGGGGGGAGGGGGAAGAAACAGGGCTGGCACTGAGAAAAAAGGGGAGAAGGAAAATACTAACACTGAAGGATGAGAAAGAGAAAGAGACAGGAGGCTGGCATTCTGAGAGGAGGAGTAAGAGGCTGGCACTAAGGGAGGAAGAGTAATGAAAACTGTTTATTGAAAAGTTACCACTAAAGAAGTTTCAATCCTAAGAGCAGTAATAAAATTTTTTCATTAAGTGGGTACCAATAAAACATTATACCTGACCCTTTCAGTATGATGTCTTATAAAATATTTATTTTCATTATCCACGGACAATTTATATTAACTATTTTACTCTGAAGAGAGTACTAGCAGTGTCTTGGCTATGAGAAGTTCATCTCACCTCAGTTCAATAAAACTGTTAGCAGAATGAATTTTAAAAATATAAAATACATTGTCATACTGAAAGGTTTATGTCCAAAGCACAAAAGCTTAAACTTTGGCAGTTTCTTTAAATATACCGTAGACTCATTCTTGCCAGATTACTTACTTCAGCATTATATGAACCTCCAGTGATGAGGTGTCTGAAAGCCATATTTAACTCCTCCAGTTACGTCTCTTGAAATCTTGGCTGGAGGTAAAAAATAAAATAAAATAAATAATATATATACACCAATAAAGAAAAGATAATTTATATAATTTTTGGCTGGGTTAAGTGTCCCCCAGATTCCCCTATCTATCCATCTACCCATCATCTAATCCCGTGTACCCCCATGAGAAGTGCAGGAGCCCAGGGTTAGGCAAGTTGGTTCGGACATTTAGGATAAGAGTGACCAGCCTCACTCATCCCTGAGTGGCATTACATGAGCAATAAACCCCAACCACCCCTTGGATATAAACCTGCACCTGCTCAATCCGATTGGAGCACCTTATTTACCTACTACACCACCAGGTGCCATAATTTCATTAGATAGCTTCCTGTACATCAGGAAACCATTTACTATGCTGGGCGGTGTAACCATATAACCAAATTATGACACTTGGTGGTTTAGTGGGTGATGAAGGCGCTCCACTCAGACTGAGCCTGTGCTGGTTTATATCCAAGGAGTGGTTGGGGTTTACTGCTCACGTAATGCCACTCAGATGAGTGAGGCTGGTCACTCTCATCTTAAATATCAGGGCCAACTTGCCTAGCCCAGGGCTCCTATGCTTCTCATGAGGCAATTATATAATAATAAAAACTATGCCAAAAATTACATGCCAGATTTGTCAGTAATATAAATCCACCTGACAAACACTGCATCATCCAGGTATCAGTGGAGGTTTGTTACTTTGTGATAAATACACAGCTGGACACAGACAAACAAAGGTAATTGCATACAGTGACAGCAAACACAGGCAGATATGACTAACCTTGCATCATCCAGGTATTGGTGAGTGACTGGAGGTGATTACCAAGAGGCAGTGCTTGGTCGGGCAATACTTAGAGGCTTTGGGTGTTGCTGCTGCTGTCCCTCCACAGTGGATGATGGGCAGGCCTTGTGTGTTGCTGCTGCCCCTCCACAGTGGATGATGGAGAGGCCAGGGGATGAGGAGTGACTGGGTGGAGGAAGTGGCCAGCTTGGCTGATCAGTTTCGATGCCACACTAACAATCCTGCTTGCTGGCTCAGCTCTGATACTTGCCAAATGCCCTGTGGGATAACATGTCACTTTAACTCCTTCTCTGCAATTACACTGATTTTCAGTACTGTATAATCCTGCTGTATACAGATGACTATATTCTGCTTGGGTAAATATAACAAACTGGAGGCCAGACACACCACTAGAACTGCTTGTTCATACAAAGCATCTCAACATTTCTCCCCCAATTCCCAACACAGAAACGGGATGAGGTAGGATCCCCCTTCCTCCCCACCAGAGAGAGTATAACAATCAAAGAGCATACCCAGTGACATATGCCACAGTCATTAACACATCACCTAACAATCTGAAGTAATGGTTCCACCTTATAAATACAAACTGGTTAATCATATACCCTTTAGCACTTCTTAACTCCTACTGTAACGCCTACACTTACTGTATACGTATTAGAGGTACCACTTAACTTTTTCTCTACCATCCACACATGCACTACTCAATATGACAATATAGTTACACATACAAAACCCTAATACATAAGAGATCCTGATGGTATGAGCAGTTACGTTTATCGAAATCAGTTCTTATGAAAGAGTACATAACCTATGGGGAAAAATAGGTACTGGGTGTTTAACCACCACCAACTTACACCTATAGTACTATCTGTACCATATAAGGCAATTTGAAACAAAAGTAAAGGTTAGTTATATCTAAAACACACAAACAAAATTAACATATGACTTACAATAATGCATATCTATTGTAATGAACGCATAAAGATCCCCAAGAAAAGCTATTGGAATTGCAACCACATCCTCAAACTCCTGACTCTGGCTACTGACTGCATACAACTATATACACGAGTGAAGTAACCCTTAAAGGATTACTGCTGCTGGCAATACATAGGAATAATTTATATCACTATTGCCAGAAGCCTCAATCCTGTATGGGGTGACCAGAAACAAACTGCTTCCACATTGCCCTGTCCTTTGGCTGCCCTCCCTCCAACTTAAATCCCCCTCTCTCATTTATCTTTCCACTTCATTCTCCCATCTTATCCCTGGTCTACCCCTCCACCTCATGCACACACTTTCCTGGCCAGTTCTTCATCCTCCCCACATTGCTAGTAATTTATGCCCTTGGTTAACCCACCAGTTCACAGAAAATTATTCCTAACATGTTACCAAACTCCAGGATACCTGATATCTTAATCTTGTCCCAATTGTTTCAGTGTCTGAGGTGATACACTGGCAAGTATTTATAATGGTCCTACTCCCTACCCGAATAACAGCATGAATAAGCCTCCATAAATTTACTATTAACAAAAATGTTTTAGTTTCTTTTAATCTGATATTCAGTCTAAATGACTTGATTATGAAGTGTTTGTTAACACTGAGTGAAGACAGATGTAGCACAAAAGCCATTTTACAAACAATTCAAACTTGGTAAAGTATATAAAATGAGATGCCTTCATGTGGTGTACTGGTCAGCTCCACTGCCAGGTTTGACAAACATTCCTCAGTTTCAGCCCTATCCCCAGAAAAGTGGATGGTGAGTTGCAGGAGGAGGCCACAGTTCACTGGGTTCACATTTCAGATGTGCTTGAGGACACTGCTACATGTGTTGTGTGGTGCTGGTGCAGGCTTTGTGCATTACACTGACACAATATAATAAATATTACCTGTAGTGCTGCCAGCCAGTTGGGTATGGCCTGAGGCATTCCAACAGACAGGTGCTTGTATACAATTGTCGTAAGCACTGGAGTGAACCCATTTTCATTTTTCTCCTCTCCTCTCATTGCTGCAGCCTTCAGATGACCCCAGTGACCTGGATGATGGTGAAGATAGTTTGGCTGATGACCAGGATGACATACTGGTTGATGCTGCCGATGATGAGGGTGCTGTTCCACCAACTAGCACATGCACCAGCTGAGCAGAGCAGCCAATGACCTCACTAAGTACACAGCTCTGGAAGTGTTGGCAAAGATATAGTGTATGACAAATAAATAAATAACTACATCAGTTCATCCCAACTCTTATTCAGCCATCACATTAAATAAGTAAACTGAAGTGTCAAAGAAAGTGTAAAGCAATGCATCATCATCACAATCATCATCTGGACCTCCTTTTGCACCCTAGGGCAGGGCGAGGAGTAGCAATGTCCAGACAGCCCAAGTTTGCCCTCTCCAATGAGCCACACTTTCATTCACTCATCATTCAAGACCCCAGAATCCTGGCTCTATCTGATGTGCCAAAAACATTCACCACATTCTGTAGCTTCACATAAACATATCTGACAGAGTCAATCCGACGCTGTCACGTTAAAAAAGGGTGCCAAATCCCTGATCATGCACTTCTCACAACATTCATCCATGCAGCTCGATATCTGTCAGTCCCATAGCCTCACCGACTTTCATACCTCTCTTCCTCACACGCTCATCCACGATATCCCTCTACCTTCCTCTTGGCCTACCTTGCCTCCTCCTTCCTCCAAATTCGCTCAGATATAATTAAATAAATACCAGTAGCAAGTGAAATTTACCTCTTAGTGAAGTTTGTGAACATAGTGGTGTATTTCCCCAGTACATCAGAGGCCTGGTTATTACTGGATGCAGCCAACCTAAGGCCCAGCACCAGACCAGCCCCTGCCAGGATGTTGTGGTGGGCCTGTCAGTGCAACCACAGGGTAAATCATATACAAATACCTACAGCCAAACACAAACACACAAACAACACTGCATACATTTCATCTGATACATAATGTTAAATATAGTTCATTTTGTACACCGCATAAACACTGCTGCTATTTGATTACATTACACTAAACATGGTAGTAGGTGGGGGTGACCATCAATCACTCACTCGATGAAGTGCTGTCTACTTCTTTCCTAATGTCTATCATTCTTTTTCTGAGTAGGTTCTTCTCTCTTCCTATTTCTCTCATCCCTGCCACCACTATTTATTACTCTTCCTTCCACTTTACGTGGCTCTACACCGAGTGACAAGCCAAATGGTTTCCTGTTACTCAGGGAACCATTTACAATGGTGGGTGGTAACCATCTACCAAAAATCAGGGTGATGTAAAGCCTATTATGGTGCCCATGTTAATTGGGTGATGTAAATGCAGTGTCTATCCAGGAACCAAACCTCCTGCCAGCCCACTGAATAGGATGGCCCTGCGAGGGCAGTTGCCTGTGGTTGATGGGTCTACTCAATCACAGACTGGGATGGCACAGCACTAAACATAATTACATACCACTGTACAATTACAATACCCATTCCATCACAACACATATTGTAAAAACTATACTGTACAGTACAGTAAAATCCTAAATATCTCTGCATCCCTGAGGGGTGTCCATTGATGGGTTATCAACAGTGGAGAACTTTCCTCCCTTACCTGATACATCTATGTAAGAGGCACAAGCAATGATTTCATCAAACAAAAGAAGGAGCTTTCCTTATTGAGTTCCCTTACCCTTAACATCTGTGTAAGAGGCACAAGCAATGATTTCATCAAACAAAAGAAGGAGTTTTTCTTATTGAGTTCCCTTACCCTTAACATCTGTGTAAGAGGCACAAGCAATGATTTCATCAAACAAAAGAAGGAGTTTTTCTTATTGAGTTCCCTTACCCTTAACATCTGTGTAAGGGGCACAAGCAGTGAGTTCATCAAACATTAGAAGGAGTTTTTCTTATTGAGTTTTTCTTGAAAGACATTTCAGCTCCATGACCTGAGTCAGGAACCCTTTCAGGGAGATGGTGGGGTGGAGCTGAGGTCTAATCTGGTTAGTTATCACTGGTTGAAATGCATTAACAAAGCAGAGCATTGATGCAGCAGCATGCTGGAGGTAGGCGACAACAAGACAACACACAGGTAATGCAAGTAGGTCAGTATATCTTGAAGGTTAAATCAGTCTAGGCTGCTAACTCGGAGATATCAAAGGTTTGCTGTATGGCTGTCTAGGTATTACATAGGGAAATATTTCTCTCAGTGGAACAAAACTGCTTCCCAACAACCTACATACAGTACAGCCCCCAGCTCCATGTGTCCCCTACCTGATGCATGGATTCATGGTCTAAGCCTGGGGTGGTCTGGTTGCCGCAACGATGTATGTGCGTGAGGACAGAGGATGGGACATGCGCCTCTACCCACTCTGGAGTTGGCAGTACACTGTCGCATGTGATTAAGCCAAGGACAACAGTACGTAGCAGCAGAACGTCTGGACACACCTGTGGAAGAGTTGTTTTTAGGTTATATAAAATGTTCTTTGCTTATATGACTTATTACTACAATGTCTGCAAACAATGACACTGATATAACCAAGCTGTCTGGTTAATCAAAAGTTCCTCAACTCCTTCCCTATCCCCTGAAAGTAAGATGGTGAATTGTAAGAGGATAATTTCAGCCTGCATTCCACTGCATTCACATAACACAAAATGCAATGACAACCTAAATCTATCTATCTACCTATCTATTGCCAGATGCCTTAATCCCATACGGGGTGGCCACAAGCAAATCACCTCCAAGTCGCCCTGTCCCCCGCCATTTCACTGCCCTGCCCCCAACTCACACCCCCCTCTCTCATATACCTCTCTACTCCATCCCTCCATCTCATTCTCGGCCTCCCCCTCCCTCTACCCCCCTCCACCTCACTCACATACACTCTCTTCGTCAGTCTTTCACCCTCCATCCTCTCCACATGGCCAAATCACCTCAGTGAGTTCCTCCTAACGCTTGCTATCACATCCACATCCACACCATAACGCTCCTTTATATCCTCATTTGTCAGCCTGTCTCTCCATGTGACTTCACAGGCTTCTCTTAAATAACTCATTTCCACTGCTCTCACTCTTGACTTGTGTCCTTCCAACAACGTCCAAGCTTCACTTCCATACGTTAGAGTTGGTATCACAATACTGTCATGTAGTAACTTTTTCACTTCCATGCTCACTTCCCTGTTCCTTATCACTGCTTTCAAAGAACCAGCAACCTTTCTTCCCTGCTGTACCCTTTCAAGCACTTCACCCTCCAAACCTCCATCCTTACTCATCACACTACCCAAGTACTTAAACGTACTCACATTTTCCATTTCCTCACCATCCAACCTCACTGTACATTCACTGACTTCACCTCTCTCAAAGACCATCACTTTCCTCTTCCCTACATTCACCTTTAGATTCCGTTTCTTACACACTCTCCCAAATTCATGCACCAAGCCTTGCAGCTCCCTTTCGTCTTCACTCAACAAGACAGTATCATCTGCAAACAACAGTACAGGGAGTTTCCAAACACTAACCCCCTCCCACTAGGGCCACTCCAACATCCAATACCCTACCTTGTATCTCTCTTATTACCCCATCCATGTACAGACTGAACAACCATGGAGACATGACACATCCCTATTTTAACCCAGCCTTCAAAGAGAAAAATTCACTTAGTTCATCATCCATATGCACTGCAGCCTTAGCACCATCATACATACTCTTCACAGCATTCAACAACTTCCCATCTACTCCATATATTCTTAATACTTTCCACAATCCACCCTGTCATATGCTTTCTCCAAATCCATGAAAGCCACATACAACTTCTTTCCCTTCTCTAGAAACTTTTCCACTATAGATCTAAGAATGAATATCTGATCTACACAACCTCTTCCCTTCCTAAAGCCTCCCTGTTCTTCACCAACTAATTCCTCTGTTCTTTCCCTAACTCTGTCAATAAGTATCCTACCATATACTTTCCCTATTACACTAAGAAGACAAATGCCCCTATGATTACCACACACTTCTTTTTCCCCTTTTCCTTTGTACAAACTAAATCAATAATACAATAAGAAAAGCAAACATCTGCCTATTTACTATTAATATTCATTCCTGGTTCCTCTATTTTAGGAATTAAAATGCAGGTAAAAAATTAACATAAAAACCTACCAACTACTGTACTTTGATGTGGCTGCATCATCCCACCAAACAGTACCTTAGCTGCACCTATTAGTGAAGGAAATTTTGTGGGCTGAACAAAATATAAGCAAGTGTTTACATGTCTTTCTTGTTCTCAGAAAATTATCACTTACACCTGTGAGACTTAGTTACTCACACTACCAATGGAGGAGACTGGCACATATTTAACAAGACCTTCTTCACCTTAACTTGGCCCAGATCTTCATTCTTCTGTGCTGTATTTCACAGGTCAGGAGCAGAGTAAGACCACGTTACTGCTCTACATTGTTTCTTTAGCTATTTTTGTGACTGGCACCATTTTCTGGCATTAATCTACTGCTACAACTAAACATTCAAGAAGATGTCAATTCAAGACCATGTAAGAGTAAAAATGAGTACAGTGGAAGTGACAGCCTTCTTCACTGATACACCTGAACAGCAATTTCTTCTCCTGAAAATCCCTAACTCCTTCCAGCATAAACAATGACCAAGTGTGGCCAGATTACATGGCCAATCTGACCATACTAGGTTTATTTTCACCTGACAGATGTGGGTCATTCTCACAACTTGAATACTAATTGTGGCTGCATGAAATTAGTGTTAGGTGGGGGAAGGGCAGTCTGATGGCAGAAGACTGGGTGAAAAGGAGGCAAGCTGTTAACAGCCATCCCGATAAGTTATCTGATTATGGACAGCTAAATGTAGGTAGGTAGGCAGACAAGACAGACAGCCCTAACAAACCTGGTGAAGAAGATAATGCTGGTGGCATCATGCAGCCAGTGACGGCAGTGTTGCTGGTGATGAAGGGCAAGGGTAGCATCTGCAGCTGTTACCTCCATGTTGACTTTCTCACCCTCCTGAAAAACAATTCATACAGTAAAAGTACGTCAGTCATACGCAAGTTAACGTGGAACAAATATGTATAACACTACAGCTATTACTGTTCAATCCTTTTATATACTAGATATATGAGCCATTGTTGTTCATCTCTTTGTATTCTAAAGTAATATGCCCTTTACATCCATCAGCTAATCTTGTATTGCTCCTAAAAGTAACAGCATGGACCACTCCCCAAGCCCTGGTTTTAAAAAGGAAAGTAAATCACTCAAGACACAAGAGAGAGAGAGAGAGAAAAAGAAAGTGCAGTTGATAATGACAGGGTAGATGCTGCAGCTAGATTCTGATTCAAATTCCTGGCCTTGAGTCAATGTAGATGAATAAGGGACAATGGTATCAGTGGCCAGAACTCCCTCTAGCTTTTGCCAACACTAATGGTACCTGAGGCTGAGTGTGACAGTGACTTGGTGCACACTGAGCAATGTGAAATAAAGACAGTGTGGATTAGGCCTACTGGGGACAGACACACACACACACACACACACACACACACACACACACAAAATGCTGAGTATAAACTATGAGATTATATGTGACAGCATTAGAATTACATTAAGGTGGTTCAAATACGTGGAGAGGATGGAGAGAGAGATTAACGAGAAGAGAGTATGTGTGTGAGGTGGAGGTGGAGGGGGGAGGGGGAGACTGAGGATGAGATGGAAAGACGGAATGGAGAGTTATATGAAAGAAGGGGGTGTGAGCTGGGGGGAGGGCACTGAAGTGGCTGGGGACGGGAATATAGAAGCGATTAGTCTGTGGTCTCCCCATTTGGGATTATGGCATCTGGCTATAGCACAAACTCAGTTCAGTACTAAGCAAACTTTGGGTGGCTCAAACAACTTACTCCATACACAGCAACACACAATATCATCATTAGTTGTTCCGAGAAGAATTGACACGTACATCGCCACTTGGCCTGAAGTACAAAATGAAAAATGTTACAACCATGGCACTGACTCTGATACACGCCTATGAAGCTACATGTGAAAGGTGTGCCTGTGAGGTGTAGCAGGGATTCCACAAGCTTGAATGGTGAATGAATGAGTGTGTGGCCTATTTTGCTGGGGATGCTGTTCACTAATTCTCCCAATTTTTTTCAGCTGGGCATGGTGTTCATTTGTTCATTAACATTTTGACTGGGCCTGGTGTTCGTCTGTTCTCCTACTATAATTTTTTTTTAACTGGACACTGTATGCTGTTCATCTGTTCTCACATTATCACTTAATTTTCCTTCCTTTCTGCACCTTGCCTTGCCCCACCTGAGGGTAGGAAAAAAGAGGCAGGGCGACAACGATGATGACAAATATTTTGATGTTCATTTTGGATATACAGAGCAGATATTGACCTGGATATCTGCATAGCCATATCCCAGCATGTCCTCTTACATGTCATACCAGTGAAACTGATTTTATGATAACCTAAAATACTGTACAGCATTATTTGATAAATTCATAGTTGCTGGAAAGGGATGCCTTCATGTGGTGGCACTGATAAAACCAGGCAGCTTAACTGTCTGGCTACACAAAACTCCCTCCACTACTTCCCTATCCCACAGTAGAAGAAGGATGGACCACAGGAGACAGGCATCTGGACTGCAGGAAAAAGGCATCTTAATCCCTTTGGTACAGTGACTTATTGGGTGCATCATGGCAGGCCTGGGGGACTGAACCATGACATAACCTCAGTGTCATATATTCCCTTGAAGGTAGACAGAATGCTGGGAAATGCAGGAGGGGAGGGGGGGAGGTACTGGAAGCATGATGCTCTGGGGGGAGCCAGGATTGCTCACTGGTCCATGCTTCAGCTCTGTCTACTCTGGGTCTTCAATCAATCCCTGTCCAGGCTGGTCATGATGTACTGTGGTAGCTGGTCACCTCCACAGATACACCGGCCTTGTCTCAAGGGAATTGCTAATGGTACCCATATAGTGGAAGACATTATACAGTATTTACACAGCTTGCATAACACCCGGAAGAGTTAATTAGTAACCTGGCTGATGCAGTAGTCTTGTATCCTATCGCAGAGAGTGAATAACCTACCACAGCCACAGTGGCTTAAGATACAGAGATAAGCACTGTGGCTAAGCACTATAATTAGGCTTTTCATCTCATTAACTCTCCTCCTCTTACTGGCTCCCTTCAACCTGTCTCTTTGCCACACTGTTCTGTCTGCTTGCATCCTTCCACCTCTATGACGGGTGCATAGCACCCGTCTAGCAACAAACTCTCATCCCTTTTCTGTCCAACTCTTTAATGCAAGAGTTAACCGTTACTCCCAGTCCTTCATGTATGCAACAGGTCAACTCTGGAACTGTCTCACTCTGTCTGTATTTCCTACTTCCTATGATCTCCAGTCTTTCAGACGCAGTGTGTCCAGGCATCTCGAGATGAACGGATCTTGAATCTGGTTCTCTTTTGTATTGTTTTTATGTTTTTCTTGGAAGGAATTGTTTTGCGGGCTGCTAGCCTTTGGTTTCTTCTTCCTCGTATTAAAAAAAAAAAAAGAAAAAAAAAAATGCCACCAGCTTTACCCTAAATTTGGCTGTAGTGTAAACACAAAGCACATTTATCATGATGTGTCATGTGGCCCAAGGAAAATAACAGGACATACAGTATCTGCAATACATAAATACAGTATAATGGCAGATGTCTACTACAGAAGGTGTTAACCCTGCAATCCACCTGGTTCATGTTTGAGATACTGGATAAGCCTGAGACTGCAGCAGCTACCATTACAATTAATACTTATATTCAGGACAATGTACCTGCTACAGTAAGGTACATATCAGCCTTTAAAAAATAGATAAATATAGTACTACATTACATTCTCTATAAGCCATTATGACAAAAGACAAAAGCAGTTGGAGAAACATTTTTAAAAACCTGTGTTTCTTTGCACATATGGGGCATGGCATACTTTCCCAAAGCCTGCTTTAAATGGCTCCAACCACCCATAGTTCAACTCAGTGGCAATTCTGACCAGACCAAGTCCATCTTTCTGAGATTTATGGAATAATTTGTAACACTCTGTCACAAGATGCCTGCATCCCATAACAGGTGGACACAAATGAACTGCATCCATGTCACCCTATCCTCTGTCATCTAGCTATCCTCTCTCCAACTCACACCACCTTCTCTCTTGCATCTCCACCCTCTCCCTCCATCTAATTCTCAGTCTCCCCCTGGAACCTTATTCACATACACTCTCCTGGTCAGCATCTCATTCTCCATCCCCTGTATATGGCCAAACCATCTCAAAGTAATTCTCTTTATGCTTTCTTGCACATCCACAAAATCTTTAGTTTTCTCACACATCCCAGTAACACCACAGTGCCCTCAAGTCTCAAAGTCTAACTTCCAAAGAACCTTTACTTTCCAAAAGATTAAACAGGAGTGTATTGATTCTATCTGTCATTACACAATCAATGCACATTTGAAGAGAAAGTATGGCAGGTTTGTAAAAAAATACATAAATAAATAAATAAATAAACAGAATTACCATAAAAGCCCCGAACTGCAAATGGTCGGTTCTCAGTTCTTGGTGTTGGGTTAAGGGCTCTGGCAACGAGGAGCCCATATGAACCCTTCCCTTGGCCAGGCGGAGATCTTAGCTAGAGGCGGCAAAGTTCCCTGGATCATCCGAGGAAGAAACAGGTGCCAAAGGACATAGTGAGGCAGTGGTTGACTCAGGCTCCTTCCCCCACAAGAGTGCTAATTTGCTGTCTCAACTCCTGGGAAACTTGTGGGGGGGCAGCATCTGTGGCCTGCAATGTAAACCTGTTGCCATTATACAGTGATGGTAAGTACAGTACAGGGGCAAACGTACTGTTCTTTACAATAACTCTCCTCTTGAAGAAATGGCTAACTTTTTTTTTTTTAATTATTATTTTTTTTTTTTTTTACAATACGACATGGAAAGCCTCCATTCCTCTCCTTCCTGTAAGTAATCTGATTTGTGACACAGTCCACCACATGTACATTTGAAATTCCCATCCCAGTACTGTGCTGTGCAGGTTGCAATCTCTGTTAATGCCTAAGTATCAGCTTTGGAAAAATCTACCTAACACCAGGGAAACAAAAAAAAATCATATAATCAATCAATTTTAAGTTATACAGACTCTCAAAGAATGTGATGTACAACATTACAGTATCTTGCGTGTGTGTCAGACTTTATAGGTCCAGCTGAACTCTTGGCTCAGGTACCTTGTTTTTTGTTTTTTTTCCTTGAGAAATGTGCAGGCTTTGGCCTTTGCTTCCTTCCTTCTTATCTGCATAATATATATATATATATATATATATATATATATATACTGTATCATACAAACAACCAAAATATCATAAAAACAGCAAAATAAAACAATCATCATATCACATTAACGATCAGAATAAAACCTTATACAACAAAAACAAACACATTCATTGACCATCATGTCTGGTACTCTCCCACCTGGAGTGTAAGGGCTGAGGTGAGGGATTTGGTCCACACACTCATGGTAAAGAGTGACCAGTTGCCTTCAAGTGAGTGGCATTATGTGAACAATAAACCCAACCAGCCCTCGGATGTGAACTCTTATGGGCCACATCTGGATGAAGCACCTCAACCCATTAACCCACCAGGCATTCATAAAAACTAGTATTATAATTTAAACTAAAATCACAAGGCAGTCAAAATTAAGGATTACATAACAAAACTAAATATGATTTATAAATGACTATACTTAACACCTTCAATCCAGTGACTTGTTCTATTAGTTTATTCTTGTTGTTGTGGCCCCAGCCTCATCTGGACATAAATCCAGTGGACTACAGGGTGAAGGTGCCAGCCCCAGCAGTCCACCATTCTCCTTTTGGGGGATAGGGAGGAAATTGAGGTACATTTGCATTAGCAGGCAATGAGGCCAGCTGGTTATATATGTGCCACCACATGAAGGCACCCCTCTCCAGTACTCCAGATAATTTCATTACAGAATATAAGATGCAGGAAGAAACACAGCAACATGTTGGGGCCTGAGGCTATGCTAATACTCCATTACATTTAAGGGATCAATATTACAGGATAACGATTAGATGGACGTGTAGTGCATCCTTCAATGACATGCTGGGGGGGAGGGGTTTAAGGTTGAGAATGAAGAGTTGAGAAGAAGGATGAGACTTGAATGTACTGGTGATGTGATGAGAAGGGGTAGAGTAAGATGGCTTAAACATATGGAGAAGGTGGAGGATAACTGAGAGTTGAGGATGAGAGGTGTGCATATTGAGGGTAGGGACATGCGAGCAACACTGAAAAAAACCTGCAACAAGGTCATAGAGCGTGAACTCAGGGATGAGAGACTGAAGAGAACCTGCTAGAGACTGAGCATTGTGGAAAGGCATCATTAACTGACCAGTGCCAATGCATGCAAGCATGTTGGAGCCTTAATAAATAGTACCGAACCCTACATGACTGAATAATCTCCAGTCATCTCTTGGGGACTGAATCTATGCAAAGCTGTCACTCTGACTGGGGTGTTCTAACCCCTGGACCACCAAGGGAAGGGGTGAATTAAGGCTGGATCCAACCCCTCCAGTTTGAAAATTTTATCCCAGAATATTTAACTGTGAAGGAGTTATTGAAGGCTATATCTAACCCCACCAGTTCTTTTGTCCAAATGTTTTTACCTGACAAAGATCTGTATCCTCTTTTAGCTTAGTTGATGGCCAGGCACAGTTAGTCTGGTGTATAATTTTACTTGTAACCAAGGAGACTCAAGTCTGCCTCATAACTAAGGCTCATCCTATTTCATACAACCATGACTTAGCATTCAAGTTGTAGGAATGATCCAACTCTATCACATAAAAACTGACTATAACAGTTTCTTCCAAACTACAGGATGGTCCATAAACTCCTTTTCCACTGCCAAGCAATTTCTTGGGTGATACAGGGATGGTTGAGTCAGCCAGTGTTATCAGTTTTTATTCTGCATCATTTATTCATTTTCTGTTTCAACTGCCACACCCATGCCCAATCCAGCTGACTGAGCCATCGCCGCCACACACAAGATACTGCTTGGTGAGTGAAGGCTGCACCTAACCCCTCCACTCTCAAAAATATCTCACAATAAAATTAACAAGAGGTTGCAAGAATGAAATAGAGAGTAGGCCACTGGATTGAAAGGGTTTTTTAATGCTGAATTATACAAGAGATAAATCTATACTGTACAATGATTCTTCTTCATTATAAAATACAGAAGAGACATATATGAGCATACAAAAGGATCATCATCACCATCAACACTGGCACCATCATCATCATCTTTGGCACTATCAGCAGTATAATCACTCATCATCAAGATAACTATTGTTCTCACTGCCATCATCATCATCAGCACCACCATCATCAATGTTATCTTTGGCACCACCACCACCACCATAACAGGCAACGACACCACAGTCATCATCATCCTAACCTTACATAAAAACCTTTCCCCCTGAATCAAATGACATTTTCTAGTTTATTCTTGCTACTTCCAAACAACTCAGATATTCTGTTCCAGAAGTCTTTATGTCGCACATTTCAATATTTCACCGATCACCTGGTTCAATGCCAAGGTAACACTCACTAGTTTCCAATACTTTAGGAAGGATGAAAGCAATGCTGTGAGTCCTACCTGCCTGAGTGTTGACACATTCAACATAACCTTCTCATGATCAGGATAACTCTAGTGAAGTACATTATTCCTGACAACTTTATCTAGATGAGAATGGTAACTACCTGCGTCCTGCTGTCTCCAAATAACTTACTCCCTCTCACGTCAGGACAACTCTAGTCTTGTCTTCCAGTTAATGCCAGGTAATTTTATGTGGCTAAAAGTGCAGCACTGTCACCATTAACCCTCTCATGAGTGGGACAACTCTATTATTGTCTTCCAGTTGGTACCAGGTGTTTTTATGCAGCTCAAAGAGTGTTGTACTGCCACCTTTAACTCTTGTCGAGCTGCAGACCACATATGAGGCACAAACGAAGGTCTGCAAGTGCCACGCTGCAGGCCTCATACGAGATACAATTTCCATTGGTTATCAAACAATGACTCAGGGGAGGTGAACTTCCTTTCAAAGACTCAGACTGACAGGGTTAACCCTCTCATGGCTGAGACATTTCTATCATAGTCTTCCAACTGGTACCAGGTAATGTTATGTGGTTACTAGTGTAATTCTGTCACCCTTAACCCTCTCATGAATAGGACAATGCTAATTTTCTACTCTACACAACTGTATTCAACTGAAAGTTGAGTCCCACAAACCCAAGAGTGTCAATACCTCGCTAGTCCAATGGTTCGGTCCCACTGTGGCAATTCCAATGTTTCCAGAGCCAGGTTCAGTTTATAACTCTTCACTGAAGCACACATCTACTGCTGTCACAAAAGCCTGAAAGTGCTAATACTACACTGGACTGACAGTCTGATGCCAAAGAGTGCTGACAGCTCACTGATCAGATGGTTCCGTGCCAAAATAACGATCGCCAAAGTTCCCAATGCCAGGCACAATATAAAACTTTTCATTGACACAGGGATCCAAGGCTGTTGTAACAATTCTCACCTTGGGAAATGCGTATGCTATGTTGTGCACACCTGAAAGGGAAGATACAAATGTATTTAGTTACACAGATAGTTTTCATCATCACCACACCCACACATATGCACACAGACATGCATACCACACCACACCACACCAAACCCACACATGACCGCATGAAGGCAAGCGCACACACACACACACACACACACACACACACACACACACACACACAACAAAGCAACAAAACTCACCCTGTTCAGTCATAAGCAGAGAACACAGTGATATATGTTCTTCTACAACTTCATGGTCCAATAACACACTCTTATGGCCATAATGCCAGCAGCTCCCGTTGCTACTGTGGCGTCCATTAAAAAGATGTGATAGTCCTTGATGTCCTTTGGCAGTCTGAGGTAGTACAGCTGGGGAAAAAAAACAAAAAAAAAACAGTAAAATTGTTATTATTACTATTACTGCTGTTGTTATGGGGATAGGGCAGCCTGATGATGGAAGACAGGGTGACATGGAGGCAGTTCATCTGTAACCACCCCTTCCAGGATTATAGTGTCTGGCTAAAGACAGATTATTATCATCATCATCATTATCCTAGTTTTGCCCATTACTGTACCTATTCTCTCGCTCTCTCTCACTATCTCAATGTCTCTTGAAAGTCTGTGGTAGTACAGCCCCCCTCCCCCTCCTGAAAAAATACTGTACAAAATGCAAAAATAAGTACCTTTATTACAATAATGCTTCTGGCAACTTCAGTGGTGAGTAAATAAAGGTGTGACCCATTCAACTGGGCTGACTTTAATCAACTGCTCCTCCTATCAGTTTTTTCTTGCTCTCTGAACTTTACCTCACTCCCTCTGAGAACATGACGAAGTCTGGATCATCATCATGATTAAAAAATCATTACAGCCACCACCACCACCACCATTATTCAGTAACCTTACACATAAAGCATAAGAACAGGAGACTAATTATCATGATCATTATCACTGTGACAATAAGCCAAGTTGGGGGGTCAACTGTAGTTAACTCCTTCAGTCATATTATCTTGCTTCACTGTTGGTACTGTCGGACATTCCCACATGTACTACACTGCAGGGCACACTTGTAGATCTGACAGGTATGATGTGGCCTTCATTTACTCATTATTAAAGCTCTGTCCTAAGCTTAAAAAACTGACCACATGTAGGAAGAATGTTCACCATCATTATCCAGACCTCTTTTCCCATCCTAGGAAGGGATGAGGTAGTATCCACACAGCCAGAGGAGACTTGAAAGAATGAGATCACAGAAAAACTAACCAAAGCAAGACAAGCATATCAATAATACTGTAAATCAATGAATGTTGCTGTGGCCCTATGCTCATCTTGACATGAGGTCAGTGGAATACATGCAGAAGTTGACCTTCTCCTGCAGTTCACCATGCTAAGGGATAGGGAGGCAGCTGAGGGATGTCTCCATAATGAGGCAGAGAAGCCACTTGATTACACTGACACTGTCACTGGATTGAAGGGGTTAGTGAATGATGTATCTAACCCATCACATTTGAAACCTCCCCTACACCTTGTAAAGTTGTCCTTAAAAATAAAAAATAAAAAATAAAAAATAAAGTGGCATAGCCAGACCCTCTCAAACTGGTGGGCCAAGGTGGAAGTGGCCCATTGCTACACAATGTGCACACATTTAAATAGATAAGTTTCAGATGGGGTGCCAGTGAGGGGGGCCAAGAAATGCATGGGGAAGCCAAGGCTGTCCTGAGGCTCTGCCACTGGCCTATGGATACCATTATCCAAGGGGATTCTGTTCCAACTAACGCCACATCATTTTACCTCTGGCTCTCCTGTGTCAAGGTTCGTCTGGATGAGAATCTTGCCAATCCTAACGTCCTTCAACACCTCACACAAAGCGTTTTCCATTGTCTCCCCTGCCCGTAAAATTGAAACACCACAAATCTTTTCTGTGGCAATTCGTTTTCCTTCATAAGGGATTCCCTGGGGTGTTTCCACAGTCACGTCCTGCTGGGGAGAAGGAGTAGAATCATCATCATCAAAATACCACAAATCTCTATGGTGAATTACTTTCTTTCACAAGGGATTTAATTATACAGGAATACCCCGGTTTAACAATGCAACTGGTTCAGTAAAAACCCATTGCTAGGCAGGGTACCATATCTCAGGGTGTATTTAACATGCAAAGTATAGGAATGTGTTTTTAAGTCTTGGGTTTACCCCTCAACCAAGTCCTAAACCTATCCAAATGAGTCCAAAAACAAGTTTCTAGCTAACTTAAACCTCCAAATAACTTTAAAACAAGCTAAACTAAGCCTAAAAGCAGTTTATAACTTACCTAAACCCAAAAATAAAATATGAAAATCATCAAATATAAGGCTGGAAAAAATCAAACTTGGTAAACTGTACCCCAATATGACAATGTTCACCCCACCTATGACTAACTATCTATCTATCTATTGCCAGATGCCTCAATCCCGTACGGGGTGGCCACAAATAAACTGCCTCCATGTCGCCCTGTCCCCCGCCATTTCACTGCCCTGCTCCCAACTCACACCCCCCTCTCTCATATACCTCTTCACTCCATCTCTCCATCTCATCCTCAGCCTCCCCCTCCCTCTCCCCCCTTCCACCTCACTCACATACACTCTCCTCATCAGTCTCTCACCCTCCATCCTCTCCATATGGCCAAACCACCTAAGTGTGTTCCTCTTAACGCTTCCTATCACATCCACATCCACACCACAACGCTCCTTTATATCTTCATTTGTCAGTCTGTCTCTCCATGTGACTCCACAGGCTCCTTTTAAATAACTCATTTCCACTGCTCTCACTCTTGACTTGTGTCCTTCCAATAACGTCCAAGCTTCACTTCCATACGTTAGAGTTGGTATCACAATACTGTCATGTAGTAACTTTTTCACTCCCTTGCTCACTTCCCTGCTTCTTATCACTGCTCTCAAGGAACCAGCAACCTTTCTTCCTTGTTGTACCCTTTCAAGCACTTCACCCTCCAAACTTCCATCCTTACTCATCACACTCCCTAGTAATTAAATGTACTCACATTTTCCATTTCCTCACCATCTGACCTCACTGTAAATTCACTGACTTCACCTCTCAAAGACCATCACTTTACTCTTCCCTACATTCACCTTTAGATTCCGTTTCTTACACACTCTCCCAAACTCATCCACCAAGCCTTGCAGCTCCCCTTCATCTTCACCTAACAACACAGTATCAACTGCAAACAACAGTACAGGGAGTTTCCAAACGCTATCCTCTCTCACCAGGGCCACTCCAACATCCACTATCCTACCTTGTACCTCTTTTATTACCCCATCCATGTACAGATTGAACAACCATGGAGACATGACACATCCCTGTTTCAACCCAACCTTCAGAGAGAAAAATTCACTCAGTTCACCATCCACACACACTGCAGCCTTCGCACCATCATATATACTCTTCACAGCATTCAACAACTTCCCATCTACTCCATATATTCTTAACACTTTCCACATTCCTTGTCTATCCACCCTGTCATATGCTTTCTCCAAATCCATGAAGGCCACACACAACTTCTTTCCCTTCTCTAGAAACTTTTCCACTAAAGATCTACGAATGAATATCTGATCCACACAACCTCTTCCCTTCCTAAAGCCTCCCTGATCATCTCCAACTAATTCCTATGACTAAAACACATTAATCTAAGTCTAAAAAACAGTTTACAAATCAACCTTCACACAAAATTTTAGTCTAAAATACCACCAAAATCAGTTTAAAAAAACAAAACCCATTGCCACACTGGGGTCTGGCCAGCGTTAGGTGGGGTATGGTGGTTTTTCTACCCCCATCGCTATGCCGGGGTTTCACGTACATGTATAGGGGTATCACATCTTGAGGTCTGCCCGTAATAATACTAATACTTACACTAATAATAATAATAATAATAACTATAGTAATTCCTGGTAGGTGGGGGTGCTCACCATCCACTCACTCAATGTAGTGCTGCTTTGGTTATCAGCCCTTTCCTCTCGTACTTCCTTCCTCTTCTGTCGTTCTTTTCTTCATTCTTTCTACTTTCTTCTGCCTATGGGTGATTTACTCTCCCTCTTCAATCTTTCTTTCCTTCATTCTTTCCCCATCCTTCTGCCTATGGGTGACTTTACACTACTGACAAGCCAAATGGTTTCCTGTACACCAGGAAACCATTTACTACGCTGAGTGGTGACCATATAACCAAATTATGGCGCCTGGTGGTTTAGTGGGTAATTAAGGCACTCCAATTTAGGGGACATGTTATATTCTGGAGGTGTGGCTGGAGCTAGCTCTGTGGCTAGAGTAAGGAGTGGCTGGAGGAAATTCAGGGAGCTGTTGCCTCTCCTGACTCTGAGAGGGTTCTCCTTCCTTGCTAAGGGATCTGTGTATGCAGCATGTGGTAGAAGTGTAATGCTCTGTGGTAGTATGAACTGGGCAGTAAAGGAAGAGGATATCTGGAGGCTCAAATGTACAGATATGATCAATGATCAGATGGGTGCATAGTGCATCCTTGAATGTGAGGCCTGTGGGAGCTTGGATTACGATTGGCAAGTTGAAAGGAAGGATGGGACTAGTGTGTATTGTGATGTACTGAGGAGAGGTGATGATGTGGGGTAGACTGAGATGGTCTCAGCATGTTGGAAGGATGGATGATGACAACTGAGCGTGGAAGGTGAGGAGTGTGAATATCAGGGGTAGGGCTGAGATGGGCGGACCAAAAAAGACCTGGGACAAGGTCACAGAGCGTGACCTCTGGGATAAAGGACTGAACAGAGAGGCTGCCAGAGATCAAGAAGCATGGAAAACTGCCATTAGGTAACCAAGGCTGACATATGCAAGCATGTTGGAACCTTTATAAATGATACGACTAAACCTATTGGTCTTCATTACAGTTCTCCTCAGATCACAGCTTCTTGAAGAGAAAAAACAAAAGACCTTCTGTAAATGGAGGTAAAGATGGAGAGATGGAAATTTTAGGCCAAGATAAAATGAAAAGGATGAGTTTTCAAAAGCCATCTATCTCCAAGACATACCGTAAATGGAAGTAGAGTCAGCGCGTGTTCTATCACCAGACGAATCAACCTCTTGGAGTAGAAGATGAATTCGTCCCTGGGAGTGTCCTTATTGCGAATGAACGTGTGCAGACCACGAATTTGTGGCGTTGATGGCAGGAGATGGAGGGAATTAGGTCTTGCAATGCCAAAATTGGCGTTTGCTAGCTTCTCTCGCAGCTTGAAGCCCCTCTGAAGAATATACAACCAGCATCACATCCTAGTGTCATTCTAATGTTTGAACTCGGCATCCAAGATGGACAGATGGCAATTTTAAGTCTAGTCAAATTCAACATGGGCAGATGGCTATTTTAAGTCTAGTGAATTCAAGATGGGCAGATGGCAATTTTTAAGTCTAGTCAATTCAAGATGGGCAGATGGCAATTTTAAGTCAATTCAGAGGAAAAAGGGGTTTAGGATTATCATTATTACCTGTTGTAGTTGTGTCATGACATTTTGAGCAATGAGATTTATGGCAACTTCATTCTCACCTCCTCTTGGCACAATGATGTCTGCATGGACCTGAGAATAAGAGGAAAGTAACCATAATCATTATTTATTTATCATTATCATTCTCTCTCTCTCTCTCGTTCTGTATAGGTAATTAAGGTATCACCATAATGGTATAATAATAATAATCATCATCAACTGATGGAGTAGAGAGGTATACGAGGGAGGGGGGTGTAAACTGAGAGTAGGGCAGTGAAATGGCGACATGGAGGCAATTCGTTTGTGGCCATCCCGTATGGGATTAAGGTGTCTGGCAATAGATAGATGCCTATACATAGATCATCAACTAAGAACATTAAGAAAGTATTTATCATCATTAACACTTCATCATCACTTACTCTTTCAGTATAGGTAATTAATGTACCACCATAATACTGTAATCCATCCATCCACCCATCATCCAATCCCATGTTGCCCCATGAGGAGTGTAGGAGTGCAGGCCAGGCAAGTTGGTCCTGACATTTAAGATGAGTGACCAGCCTCACTCATCCCTGAGTGGCATTACATGATCAATATACCCCAGCCACCCACTGGATATAAACCTACACCAGCTCATTCTGACTGGAGCGCTGTGATTACTCACTATACCACCAAGTGCCATAATTTGGTTATATGACTATCACCCAGCATAGTAAATGGTTTCCTGGTGTACAGGAAACCATTTGGCTTGTCACTCGCTGCAGTCTCACCCACAGGCAGAAGGAAGGGGAAAGAATGAAGGAAAGACAGAAGAGGAAGGAAGGAAGAGAGGAAAGGGCAGACACACAAAGTAGCACAACGTCAAGTGAGTGCCCCCACCTACCACATAATACTGTAATACTACTACTACTAATAATAATAATAATCTATCTATCTATCCACTGCAAGATGCATTAATCCTGTAAGGGGTGGCCACAAACAAAGCACCTCCATGCCACTCTGTTCCCTTTGATTTCACTGCCCTCCCCCCAGTTCACACCCCTCTCTCACATACCCCTACAGTCCATCCCTCCATCTCATCCTTGGCCTCCTCCTTCCTCTTCCCCCCTTCACCTCACTCACATACACTCTCCTTGTTAGTCTCTCACTCTCCATCCACTCCACATGGCCAAATTACCTCAGTGTATTTCTCTTAATGCTTTCTATCACATCCACATCCACGCTACAACGTTCCTTCACTTCCTCATTTGTCAGCCTGTCTCTCCATGTGACTCCACAGGCTCCTCTCAAGTAACTTATTTCCACTGCTCTCACTCTTGACTTGTGTCCCTCCAACAAGGTTCAAGCTTCACTTCTATACGTTAGAGTTGGTATCACAATACTATCATGCAGCAACTTATTTACTTAAAGCAACTTTTTTACTTAAATGCTCACTTCCCCATTTCTTATCACTGCATTCAAAGAACCAGCAGCCTTTCTTCCTTGTTGCATCATCTCATGCACTGCATCCTCCAAACCTCCATCCTTACTCATTACACTACCCAAGTATTAATGGACTCACATATTCCACTTCCTCATCAACCAACCTTACTGTGCAGTCAGTGACATCATTTCTCTTGAAGACAATAACTTTACTCATCCTTACATTCACCTTTAGATTCAATTTCTTACACACTCTCCCAAACTCATTCATCATCATCATCATCATCATTCTTCTTCCCCCCCCCTCCTCTCTCCCACCCCTCTCTAAAACAGGCAGTTCATTATTATCACCACCATCCCAACTTCTATTACCAATGAAATTTGGAGTGAGGGAAGTTATACAAACATACTTCTCTTCCTCCTCATCATTATTATAATATTTCCTGACATGAAAAGGAAAAAGATATATTGACAACATCTAGTAACTTAAATAATGCTTAACCATGCAACTGAGTCCTACACAGACCATACAGATCTAGAGGTCCTTATCACAGAGGTATCAACACACTGTACATACATATTAGTCAAGTGCTAGATCCACAAACTGCATGTACTCTTCTGAGTTGCTACATCACAAGAATGTTGTTGTTGTTGTTGTTGTACCCCAGCCTCATCTGAACATGAACCCTGTGTATTGTAGTCTGCAGCAGTCCAACACCCTTCTTTTGGGGAAGACGGATAAAGATGTTACTATAACCAGCCAGTGGTGCCACCCAGTTACATTGGCGTCACCATACAAAGGTGCCCATCTCCACCACCACAAACTGTTACATAGGTGCCACAGATCCAGAGGTCCTTACCATAGAAGGGGCAATGTAGTAGTCAAATGCAGGCTTGACAAACTTGAAGTATTGTTTCAACACACCATCCAGTTCTCTCCCTCGCTCTGCAATGTCCCGCTGCAATCGGCGAACCAGTCTTTCATCTGAATCAGTGTCAACAAATACCTTCATGTCTAGTAACTGTTGAAAGAAATTAGGTTATTATTATTATTATTATTATCACCATAATCATCATCACAGAATCCTGTGTTGCCCCATGAGGAATGTAGGAGCCCGGGGCTAAGCAAGTTGGTCCTGACATTTAAGATGAGAGTGACCAGCCTCACTCATCCCTGAGTGGCATTACGTGAGCAATAAACCCCAACCACCCCTTGGATATAAACCTGCACTGGCTCAATCCGATTGGAGTGCCTTAATTACCCACTAAACCACCAGGCGCCAAAATTTGGTTATATGGTTACCACCCAGTGAAGTAAATGGTTTCCTGGTGTACAAAACTGGGAATAGAGCCACTACTATTTTAATAACGATGGTGGTAATGCCATTACTTGTTTTGGCTAGTAGCAGAACTGAGAACGCCGCTACTTTTTGGCCGTACTCACACGTTACTGCGCTCCTCACTACTCAAGCGACAAATACAGGTCTGGAGTTGGTGAGTACTGTACATACAGATATGCTGACAGTTTGGTTGTATTAATGACGAAAAATAATACTTTTGTCAGTTCTGTCAATTAATGATGTTTGTTCTACATTACATCAGTAATTTATTAATTATTATTTATTAGTTATGTGCAATAATTAGACAGGAATTTGCTAGTTAATTATCAATTGTTTAAATTAAGTAAAGATAAATAAGGATGTCAGCTAGATGTAGGCAAAGCTAACACACACACACACACACACACACACACACACACACACACCTCTAACTATCCCCGTCTCTAACTTCCGCTCTCAGACTAACTCTCACTCACTATGTTATTGTTTCGTAACAGTAGGTTACTTACAGCTTAAAGTAATGGAAAAAACATTGATGTTGTATAAATAGCCTTTAAAAGAAAGCCCCAGTTCATTTTTTCTTTCGTTTTCGTACATATATTAAATAGGTATCACTGAAAATATAAATCTATATACTGTACTGTAGTATGTATTAATGGTTGGCCACATTTTTTTTGTCTTTAATTTACGTATGTTACTTTCAGTAGGTATACTAGGTAACAATGTAAAAGAACGTGTGTTATATTATGCAGTAAATAGCTTTTTCCTGTACCTTCGGCTCTAAGCTTCATTAAAGTGACACCGACATGTATATGATTTTTTTTTTTTTAAATATAAGTATATACTGACATTACTGGTACACAACATAACCAC
This sequence comes from Coenobita brevimanus, assembly GCF_032717465.1. Taxonomy (NCBI): domain Eukaryota; kingdom Metazoa; phylum Arthropoda; class Malacostraca; order Decapoda; family Coenobitidae; genus Coenobita; species Coenobita brevimanus. Next base: position 40,697,467 of record NC_136971.1, read on the forward strand.
TCAGACTGACTAATATTATCAAAATAGTATATACTGTATTGCTATATAACAGATTTCTGTTAACCTTTCCTTCATGTACCTTTTTCTTATCCAACGTAGCGGAAGCGCCACTACATTTCACATCAAGTAGCCAAACCAGTAAAGCAACTACTTTTTCGAGCTAGTAACGGGAATGGGAGCACCGCTACTTTTTATTAGTAGCGTTCCCAGCATTGCTGGTGTACAGGAAACTATTTGGCTTGTCACTCAGTGTAGTCACCCATAGGCAGAAGGAAGAGGAATGAATGAAGGAAAGAAAGACAGAAGAGGGAATGTAAAGTCACCCGTAGGCAGAAGGAAGAGAAGAGAATGACGGAAAGAAAAACAGAAGAGGGAGAAAGGAAGGAAGAGAGGAACAGGCAGACACCCAAAGCAGCACTACATTAAGTGAGTGGATGGTGAGTATTTTTGGTTGGTGGGGGCACTCACCATCCACTCACTCGATGTAGAGATGCTCTTGGGTGCCCGCCCTTTCCCCTCTTCCTTCCTTCTTTCCATCCTTCCTCTTCTGTCTTTCATTTCTTCATTCTTTCCTCTTCCTTCTGCCTATGGGTGACTCTAAACTGAATGACAAGCCACATGGTTTCCTGTACACCAGGAAACCATGTACTGTACTATGCTGGTTGGTAACCATATAACCAAATTATGGCACCTGGTGGTTTAGTGGGTAACTAAGGTGCTCAAATCAGATTGAGCCTGTGCAGGTTTATATCCAAGGGGTGGTTGGGGTTTATTGCTAATGTAATGCCACTCAGGGATGAGTGAGGCTGGTCACTCTCATCTTAAATGTCAGGACCAACTTGCCTAGCCCCGGGCTCCTATGCTCCTCTTGGGCCAATGGAGAATTGGATGATGAATGAATGAATGAATGTAGAGCCACAGTATTGTCTTTATCTGCCACTAAGCTATGTGGAATAAGCTGCAAAAGGACAAAAATCTGGGCCAAGTTAAGATGAAAGCACTACATACCACCATACTTACCTTCAAAACATCCGGAGAGCAGAACGCCAAGATGCCTTCAAAGATTATCACATTGGCTCCATACATGGTTTTCTGAAAAAAAATAAAAAAAATAAATAAATAATTAAATAAAAATAGATACATCATCACCACCAACACCACCACCATCACTGCATTTATATCACCACCATCATCATCATCTGCTACATACAGCTTTATATCATCATCACCATCTGCTCCATACACCTTATATCACCACCACCACCACCACCACCATCATCTGCTCCAAACATTGTTTTTTGAGTTACAATACAGCGTATGAACATTAAGTTATTGGAGCAGTATATATCATCACCATTTGCTCCAAGCACTGTTTTCTAAGAGGCAGCTACAATATGGTGTAACTTTCATCACCACCACCACCACCACCACCTAAGGATGGAGTACAGTAGGATCTGAAAACAGAGATGTGGTAAAGCACAATACAGTGAGAAGTACAATCGGAATGCCAAGTGAAATAGGCCACACATTCATCCACTTATCATTCAAACTCCCCATTATCAGCCCAAGAATAACCTCCTGAAGTCTGTGTAGTGCAATCCCAGTTAACCAGGAAGCTTGGGAAATTTACCTTCCTGGTTACTGATTTTTCCTGGTAGCAACGTTGGGTCTGGTTAGTACTTGGATGGGTGACCGCCTGGGAACACCAGATGCTGTTGGCATAACGTTCTCCCTACGTGTCAAGTGGGGTTGGTGGAGGATTAGTGCCCCTCCCTGTAAAACAATTAACTCTAAGCCCTTGGTCACCCCATTTGGGATACATGGCATCTGGCAATGAATGAATGAATGAATCAGATATATAGTCTTATACAGAAGGCTCTCGATCTTCAATTGATTTTGGGACCAAAAAAACCGATCGAAATGCGATTTATCAAAGTGCAAATTGATAAACTTATGGAAAATAAATGAATGGGACCGGCGTGTTGTCGACAAACTTAAACCAACTTTTACGTATACACTTATATCCACCCAAAATCATAACACAACTATACTGTATAAGTGTTTACATTTAGTACATATTTACTTACTGTTAGCAAGAAAAGCAAGAAATACAGGCTGCATTCACTTTAAAATAGAAAGAATGAAGCTTATGTGGTAGAGCGTTGGTTCTGGTTCCGAGACAATTCGCCATCAAGCCAATTCCCCATCAGACAATTCGCCTTCAAAACATGAATGATTCACCGTCAGGACAATTCGTACCCTGGATAATTCCCTGTCATTCTATAAACAGTGTAGTTATTATTAATCAATCAATACTTTAATAACTATATTTCAGGGGGATCCATCAAAGTCTATGTTCAATAGCGTAGGCTTTGGGTATTATTTACCTGTTGCACCTTTAGCCAATAATTAACTAGTTTCTTCCTTGCTGTAGTCGCCTTTGAATTATATTTTAGCATCACCCATAGCTGTCTTCATTAATGACAGCGAATTGCTCCAAAACCTTGGTTCCAAGGCAGTGGTTGAGTCACTGCTGCCTGCCACCCCTGCCACCCTCGCTGCCATCACTCGTGTTCGCCCCAACCCTGCTTGAGTGAGCACCTGCTTCCTTGTCCTTGTCCCAATCACCATGGCCACAGCTGTTGATGCTTCCACTGTAACTTCGATGACAGCGAGCGAAGAACAGGTACTGAAGTCACAAAAAAGATTTCAAATGTTTGAAAGAGGGCAAGCTTCACCAAGTGACGGTAGGTGGCATGACAGATGAACAGATGAGCATCGACTTGCACTCGCAACCCGGCCCGAGCGATCGAAGCACGGCTTTTGAAATCCAAGCACAAATTTTGACGAGCGGGCGAGTCCGATCGAAGTACAAAATATCGAAGTAAGGTTAATCGAATATCGAGAGCCTTCTGTACTGTACACAGGTTGTATTACTGCAGTATATACCCCTTGTATCCAGGACCACACTAATAGATTCCATTTGATACATAACCTCACACTAAACAAACCCATAGACGTTAACACATGTGATGGCAGTGTCTTGCAGTAGTGCAAGATGCACACAGTAAGTCCATTTTGTTAAATACTGTATTTCATAAAACATGGAAAAATAACTAAATTAATAAATCTTGAGCATTTATTGGTGAACTGATGATCTGGAAAGAAATGCTATACAGTGGCATTATCAACACTACCTTGCTCACAGTTGTGAATATGGCCACGGCCCACCCATTTATTTCTCACCTGATTGCCTCACTCCACCCCTCACTCGCCACTCAGCTGTTATGCACATAATACAATACATATGAATTGCAAGCACAGTAATTTTACCCAACAAAACAAACCTTCATTTCTAACAGCTACATTGAACTTCTCTGCCCGTGCAAATGCATTCTAAGATGATGTATAACTTCATATTAGAATGCATTTGCGCTGGCAGACAAGATAAAATCTAGCTGATAGAAATGAAGGTTTGTTTTGTTGCATAAAACTACTGTGCTTGCAAATTCCTGTGTATTTATTGTATAAACCGCAAAACAGCTGAGTGGCGAGTGAGGGGTGGAGTGACAGCAGTCAGGTGAGAAATAAATGGGCGCACCACGGCAAGGAAGCTGTGATAATTCTATGGTATAACACATCTTCTGAAATCATCAGTTCACTAATGAATGCTCAAGATTTGTTTGTATAGTTAGTTTTCCATGTTTTTATGAATTAAATAATAATATTTAACAAAATGGGCTTGCCAATGTACTGTAAGATGCTGGAAGCTTTTGGTGTAGAAGTGAGACCTGAGCACTAAAGGAAGACGATATTCACAGGCTCAAACGTACAGAAAAGATAATGATTAGGTGGATGTGCTGTGCGTCCTTGAGTGCAAGGTCTGGGGGGGGCTAGGTTTATGATGGAAGAGTTAAGAGATGGGATGGGACAGTAGTGTATTGGTGTTATGATAAGGAGAGGTAGACTGAGATGGTTTGGGCATGTGAAATGGATGGGGGATGATAACTGGGTGCAGAAAGTGAGAAGTGTTAATGTTGGTGGAAGGGTTGTGAGAGGCAGACCGACAAAGACTTGGGACGAGGTCACTGAGTGTGACCTCAGGGTTACAGGTTGAAACAAGGATGCTGCCAGAGATCAGGCAGCATGGAGAGCTACCATTAGGCTAGGTGACCACGGCTGATGCACGCAAGCATGTTGGAGCCTTCAAAAACGAAAACATGGTAATGTCCATAAGCATACTGTCATTTAGATGATCCATGATGGTGTTGCTACTGTCTGGGATTAATTGTGGGACATCATTACAACAGAGTTTAAGGTTGCTGTGTGACATGTTGCTCAAAACCTTGATTGTTTTGGATGTTCTTATGATTTACACGTCCACTGCTGAGAGTCTCACTGACAGTACTGTATATATCTCTTAACTCTCTCCCATTCCCTGAAGATGTAGACTGCATTAAAAGGGCAACTTCAGCCTGCAGTCCACCAGCTTCAGGTTTCAGATGAGCCTGTGCCACAACTACAAAAACCTTCTTACCACATCCATTCATATATACGGTATATATATACCGTATATATATATATATATATATATATACAGTATATATATATATATATATATATATATATAAAACTATACAGATTACCATCTTTGTTTCTTTGAATGTGTGACAAATCTGAATACCGGTAAATCAACCTTCTTACCCTAACCAAAGTGTCTGTTTCTTCTGGATGTGTTACAAAGTTGTATACTGAAATTTCAACATTCATACCACAACCATCCCACAGACTTAAACCCCATAAAAACACACTGTATAACTCACCGTCTTGGTTTGAGTGTGTGACAAAGTTGTATATTGGGACTTCCACCTTCTTGCCTTCCTTTAGCTGCACCAAAGTCTTTGCTACCAGTTCAAAATCAAAGGCATCAGGGTGGTTGAAGTTGTATTCATTCTTTGCTGCCTCTTCATGCTGCTTCTCTGACAGTACCTGGACAGACAGACAAATAGAGATAGATAGAAAGTAGACAGACAGACAGACAGATAGATAGACTGATAGACAAAGATACAGACATAATATACTGTAAATTTCTACTTTTCCAAAATAATTTTTTTCTTACTTTTTAAAATAAAATATATTTAACTTTTAATCCTCATTTCTTATGTAAATGCCTCATTTCCAAAATCAATGGAATCACGTAAAAAAAAAAAAACACCAGAAAAACCCTGGCTTCCAAACTGCCACTCTCTCTCAACACGCACCTTATAGAAAGAATCAAAGGAGAGTAAAGTCACCCACGGTACATCAAGCTCTTCTATAATTTTCCGGGCAACGGTTGTTTTTCCTGAAGCACTGCCACCACACACACCTTAGAAAAAAAAAATATATATATATATCATCATTGTACACAACTTTAACCCTGTTTCCTCCCCCCCAAAAAAATAAAAATAAAAACGAAACAACACCATTATCATCAGCCCAAAGATATAAACAGCCAAATAGCCTATCCTGTAAAAACAAAAATAATATACATGGAGAAATAAATAGTTTCATATGTAATACATAATAGCATTATGTGAATCTGACCATCATCATCATCATCATCATTGCTATTCCATTTTATACCAAGTCATTTATACTCTCCATCATGCTTACATACACTGACCTTGGTCACCTAATGGTAGCTCTCTCCACGCTGTTCAATCTCTGGCTGCCTCCCTATCCAGTTCCTTATGCCTGAGGTCACAGTCTATGACCTTGTCCAAGGTCTTTTTTTGTCTCTTGCAATCCTATCCCAACATTCACACTTCTCACCTTCCACACCCAACTGTCATCCTCCACATATATCACTACCCTCATTAGGCCATGCACAATTAAAAAAAAATAATAATAACAGTTTAAAATAGAGGTTATTATAATCATCATCATCATTTCATAGATGCATGGTGTACCCCTTTCACTTAATAAAAATATTCCTTTACTAAAGAGAGGTGAGGAATTGGAAAATGTGAGTACGTTTAAGTACTTGGGTAGTGTGATGAGTAAGGATGGAGGTTTGGAGGGTGAAGTGCTTGAAAGGGTACAGCAGGGAAGAAAGGTTGCTGGTTCTTTGAAAGCAGTGATAAGAAACAGGGAAGTGAGCATGGAAGTGAAAAAGTTACTACATGACAGTATTGTGATACCAACTCTAACGTATGGAAGTGAAGCTTGGACATTGTTGGAAGGACACAAGTCAAGAGTGAGAGCAGTGGAAATGAGTTATTTAAGAGGAGCCTGTGGAGTCAGGTGGAGAGACAGGCTGACGAATGAGGATATAAAGAAGCATTGTGGTGTGGATGTGGATGTGATAGGAAGCGTTAGTAGGAATACACTGAGGTGGTTTGGCCATGTGGAGAGGATGGAGGGTGAAAGACTGACGAAGAGAGTGTATGTGAATGAGGTGGAGGGGGGAAGAGGGAGGGGGAGGCAGAGGATGAAATGGAGGGATGGGGTGGAGAGGTATATGAGGGAGGGGGGTGTGAGATGGGAGCAGGGCAGTGAAATGGCGGGGGGACAGGGCGACATGGAGGCGATTTGTTTGTGGCCACCCCAAACCGGATTGAGGCGTCTGGCAACAGATAGATAGATGTTGCTCCACTCATCCTTGGTCTCCCCCTCCCCATCTCCCTCCCTACTCTCCATCTCACTCACTCTCCTAGTCAGTCTCTCATTCTCCATCCTCTCCTCACACCCACCTGAATATGTTACATTCATGTTGCTCCACTCATCCTCGGTCTACCCCTCCCCATCTCCCTCCCTACTGTACTCTCCATCTCACTCTCCTAGTCAGTCTCTCATTCTCCATCCTCTCTTCACACCCACCTGAATATGTTACATTCATGTTGCTCCACTCATCCTTGGTCTACCCCTCCCCAAATGAGTCTATTAGGTGGTGCTGTGTATCTATTAGTCTATCTATCTGTCTGTCTATCTATCTATGTCTATCTACTGTGTTCATCTGTGGGCAAAATGAATCTATTACGTGGTGCTGTCTCTATCTATCTATCTATCTATCTACTGCTTGAAAGTGGTGAATGCAACAAAACAATGATGATTTTCCAACTCTGTCTTTGCACTGATCTGTGGCCAAAATGTATCTATTAAATGGTGCTGTGTATCTATCTGTGCATCTATCTATCTATCTATCTATTTTTTTAACACTATAATCTATTTATCTATCTACACTGTAGCTCTGATCAGCGAGTGAATATAAATGCACCAAGTATTGCTATCTATCAATCTATCTATCTATTTTTCTAACAGTACCGTATATCTATCTATCTATCTATTTTTCTAACAGTACAGTATATCTATCTATCAATCCATGTACTAAACAGCTCTTTCTATACATTCCTTAGGCTGCTTTGTATATCTATCTATCTATCTATTTTTCTAACAGTACAGTATATCTATCAATCTATCTATTTTTAACACTTCAATCTATCTATCAATCCATGTACTAAACAGCTCTTTCTATACATCCCTTAGGCTGCTTTGTATATCTATCTATCTATCTGTTTTTCTAACAGTACAGTATATCTATCAATCTATCTATTTTTAACACTACAATCTATCTATCAATCCATGTACAGTACTAAACAGCTCTTTCTATACATCCCTTAGGCTGCTTTGTATATCTATCTATCTGTCTATTTTTCTAATAGTACAATATATCTATCAATCTATCTATTGTTCTAACAGTACAGTACATCTATCTATCTATCTATTGTTCTAACAGTACAGTATATCTATCTATCTATCTATTTTTAACCCTACAATCTATCTATCAATGCATCTACTAAACAGCTCTTTCTATATATCCCTTAGGCTGCTTTGTCTATACTGTCATATAAAACCCAGGCCAGATATACATAAACAATACACTGCTTCCCTTACCTGGTACATGTTATTAAACCCAGGATGGTCAGGGTCGTGGCATAGGCAGGATGGAGGCAGAATTAACACATCTAAATTGCCTAGTCCTTCCTGCAATCCACAGAGCCTCACCATAACATACATCTGTTAAGAAATTATCATTATCATCACCATCATTATCATCATCACTATTATCACTATCAACATCATCATCATCATCACCATCATTATCATGTTCATCATCATCATCACTACTATCACTATCATCATCATCATTTACATCGTCATCATCATCATCATCACTATCATCATCATCATTATTTACATCACTGTCATCATCATTATCACTATCATCATCATTATCATCATCATCACCATCATCATCATCATCATCATTATCACCATCATCATCATCATCATCATCACTATCATCATCATCATCATCACCTTAGGACAGGGTGAGGTATGATAAAGAGAAAAAACAACAATAATCTATCTTCTATCTATCTATCTATTGCCAGACGCCATGATCCCGTAAGGGGTGGCCATTTGAATTTGAGTTAATTGTTTTACGGGGAGGGGCACTAACCCTCCACCAACCCACTTGTTGACAAGTAGGGAGCACGTATGGTTTGGTTATATGGTTACCACCCAGCGTTGTAAATGGTTTCCTGGCTTACAAGAAACCATTTGGCTTGTCACTCAATGTAAAGCCACCTGTAAAGGAAAGAAAAGCAATAAGAAGTGACAGGAAAGATGGGAGAAATAGGAAGAGAGGAGGGCAGGCACAGAAAAAGAATGATAAAGGCTAAGGAAGAAGTAGGCAGCACTACATCAAGTGAGTGGATGATGGTGAGAAATAGGAAGAGAGGAGGGCAGACACAGAAAACGAATGATAAAGGCTAAGGAAGAAGTAGGCAGCACTACATCAAGTGAGTGGATGATGGTCGCCACCACCTACCACTATAATAATAATAATGATAATAAATTAAAATGCCGGACATCGTTGCTGAGGACATCTCAACACCCCCAGGAGGAGCCTACAGAGGGGCAAATAGAGTGCGACCCAACCTCTGGCGACAGGGACATAAGTCTGCCCGGGCTGAGCACCCCTATGACCGGAACTCACCCGCCGCCACCACAGCAGGAAAAAGAGACTACCTTTCAGGCAAACTGACCCCCAACAGGACCAGGGTGGAGCTACTCCTATAACCCAAGGCAGCACCCCTGTGACGGCCTGTAGCTGCACCCTTTGTGAGACGGCCTGTAGCCGCTCGAACCTCCTTCAGGACACGGCCTGTAGCCGCTCAAACCTCCTTCAGGACACGGCCTGTAGCCGCTCAAACCTCCTTCAGGACACAGCCTGTAACCGCTCAAACCTCCTTCAGGACACGGCCTGTAGCCGCTCAAACCTCCTTCAGGACACAGCCTGTAGCCGCTCAAACCTCCTTCAGGACACAGCCTGTAGCCGCTCAAACCTCCTTCAGGACAGCCTGTAGCCGCTCAAACCTCCTTCAGGACACAGCCTGTAGCCGCTCAAACCTCCTTCAGGACACAGCCTGTAGCCGCTCAAACCTCCTTCAGGACACAGCCTGTAGCCGCTCAAACCTCCTTCAGGACACAGCCTGCAGCTGCTCAAACCTCCTTCAGGACACAGCCTGCAGCTGCTCAAACCTCCTTCAGGACACAGCCTGCAGCTGCTCAAACTTCCTTCAGGACACAGCCTGTAGCCGCTCAAACCTCCTTCAGGACACGGCCTGTAGCCGCTCGGGAGGCAATCAGGAGACGGTCTGTAGCCACTCCCGCCTTCGTCAGGAGACAGCCTGTAGCCGCTCGGAAGGTGCCCTTGAGACGGCCAGTAACCGCTCACTCCTCCTTCAAGAGACAGCCTGTAGCCGCTCCCCAGCATGGGTCACAGTCAGTAGCCAGGCTTCAGTGACGGCCTGCAGCCGCGCCCCTGAATGGCCACGGCCAGCAGCCAGGCCCTATGGCAGGAGATGGCCAGTAGCCCCTCCTCCGTCAGGTGCTGCCACACCCCCACAGCAAGACAACCTTCAGGAGGAAGGTCCCAGCCCCAAGGACTGCTGGAGAGGCCCTGTGGCTCCCACCAGGCTCATCTCTGTGCAGCCGGTCCCCGAGGTGCCCAGCCTGACGGACCCTAATGGAGGTCGACGCCGCAGCCAGCTCCTGTCAATGTCCCCGACCGCTGGAGACCACAGCCAACAGGACCTCGAGATCGCCCCTAGGACCCCCGGACGGGACATCTCCTCACCCTGACACCGGAGACCCTCATCCTACATCAGGTGCTTGAGTGAGTGCTTCAGGCAGCTCTTCGGCCCCAGTCCTGAGGGCCGTACTCCAGTTCCCAGCCCTGACAGTGGTAGGCCCTTTGCTGCACATAGCCCCGGACGAGAGAGGACACCCCTACGAGTGATTCCGTGGCCCCTGGATGCTGAGGCCCCTGGTGGAACTCAGCCCCCATCAGCAGCCGGGCTGTGAGTTCCCCGCCGCCCCTCTACCCTCACCGCCACCACACCCAGTCCTGACAGTGAGTGACAGTGAAAGCGCCATGACAGTCATACAGTGACACTAGGGCTGGGCAGTGAGCTACTCTGTGTAAGGGAAGCCTAGACTAAGACCTGTCAGTGTTAACATAACGAGAGGTGAAATGGTAGTGTACGGTAACAGTGAAACAGTGAACCCGGCCGAATAGTGAATGTAGTGTCTGCCTACACAAGCATATCTGGATTTCAGTTTTCGTTCGTCGTTTTCGTTTTCGTTTTCGTTTTTAAAGGCTCCAACATGCTTGCATGTGTCGGCCTTGGTCACCTAATGGCGGCTCTCCATGCTGCACGATCCATTGCAGCCTCCCTGTTCAGTCCCTTAACCCTAAGGTCACACTTAATGACCTCGTCCCATGTCTTTCTCGGTCTACCCCTCATAACCCCACCCCCAATATTAACACTTCTCACCTTCCTCACCAAATTATCATCCCCCATCCTCTCCACATGTCCAAACCACCTCAATCTACCTCTCTTCACCACAACACCAATACACTCCAGTCCCATCCTACCTCTCAACTCTTCCACCGTAAACCTAGCCCCTCCAGGCCTTGGACGCAGGGACGCACTGCACATCCACCTAATCATTGTCATTTCTGTACGTCTGAGCCGGCGAATGTCTTCCTCCTTCACTGCCCAGGTCTCACTGCCATACAGCATTACACTCCTAACACACGCTGCATACAAAGACCCCTTAGCACGTAGGGAGAGCCCCCTCAATGTCAGGAGAGGCAAGAGCTCCCTGAACTTCTTCCAACCACTTCTCACCCTAGCCACAGAGCTAGCTCCAGCCCCACCTCCAGCACACAACATGTCTCCTAAATAACAAAACTCTTCCACACACTCAAGAGATTCACCAGCAAGTTCAATTCTTTCACGTCTGACGATCTCCACCTGCTCACCCCGGCACGCCGTACACATAAAATCAGCATTATCTCGCAGTCTACCTCTGATACCACTACATCTCTTATGCACCCATTTATCACACACACCGCACAAGATGGAATTACTTCCCACGCCCTTGTGGCTAACTGCACATGGCCACTCTCCCTCGTCTTTGACAGTACCGCCACCAACCCTAGATATCATCACTTTTGTTTTATCTGCATTTACCCTTAAACCCTTTTGCCCCATACCATCTCTCCACTTCCTAAACCTTTCCTCCGCCTCCCTTTCATTCTCTGCAGTCAACACCAAATCATCAGCATACAACAACTCCCACGGGAGTCCGTTTCTAAAGTCACGTGAAAGGGCTTCAAGTACCATGATAAACAACATGGGACTCAAGACTGACCCCTGATGCACACCAACATTCACGGAAAACTCATCACTCAAATCTCCATTCACTCTCACCTGGGTGTGAGCACCCACATACATGGCCATAACCACCCTAACCAGCCACTCCTCCAAGCCAAGCTTTCTCATTGCCCACTTCACCACCTCTCTAGGGACTCTGTCAAAGGCCTTTTCCAAATCAACAAAAACAAAATAAAGATCCCTTCTCCTACCAATATATTTTTCCTGAAGCTGTCGAACAATGAATATGGCATCAGTGGTCCCCCCTACCTGGCATAAACCCAAACTGCATCTCATCAATATTCACTCTTTCTCTAATCATACCTTCTAAAACTCTCTCCATTACCTTCATTATCTGATCTAAAAGCTTTATACCTCTATAATTCCCTCTTTCCAGGGCATCACCCTTCCCTTTATACACATTTACAATTACACTCTTCAGCCAATCATCTGGGACAACACACTCATAAATAATCCTATTTATCAGGTCAGTGACTAAACTCACCCCTATATCGCCTGAGGCCTTCAACATTTCGGCAGTCAACCCAGACACACCTGCTGCCTTCCCCACCCTCATCCTGCCTATTGCCTCACTCACAGTAGCAGTATCAATCAAAGGCCAAGGGCCAGACACTGGATCTGCTGGCTCCAAACCTTCCCTGTCCCAGTCAAACTCCTCATTCAACAAACGGTTATAATGCTCTCTCCATGCATCTTTAATATCCTCACTGTTCACCACTACCCTTCCTTCATCGTTCTTCACACACTGCTCACCTATGATATCCCGATTATCCCTCTTCACCTGACCTGCCACCCTAAATATATTTTTCCTTTCCCCATGATTTAGGTTATCAAGTAATTGTCTCTGTGACTCAGACTTTGCCCTGTATACCTCTCTCCTAGCCCTACGCTTGGCAGCCAAATATTCCTCTTTGCTACCACCCTTCTTCCATTCCCGGAAAAGCCTTCTTTTCTCCTTAATTGCAGCTTCTACACCCTCATCCCACCACTAAGTTACTTTATGTCTTGGTGGTCCTCTTGTCCAGCCGCATGTTACATCAGTAACTCTCAAGAAATTGTTCTTGAGGGCTCTATACTGTTCATTAACGCCTCTGTCTACAGCTCCTTGTTCAGCCACCACTCTCCTCAACTCACTATAGAAGGCATCCCTTACTACTTGGTTTTTCAGCTTCCATATTTTCCTCCTAGGTACATAAGTCCTCTTTTTCATCACTTGTTCTTTAAGCACCATATCACAAATCAATAGTTTGTGCAGCTGCACACACTCCTTACTTCCTATAGCTTTAACATCCCTCACTAACCTCCTATCAGCCCTCCTAACCAGAAAATAATCTATCTGACTGCTATTTCCCCCAGACTCATACGTAATTAACCTACTGTCTCTTTTCCTAAAATATATGTTGCACACAATCATGTCCGTTGCCTCCCCAAACTCGAGTATCCTTTCCCCTTCTGCATTCCTTAGACCATATGCACATCCCCCATGCACTCCTTCATAACCTTGGGCTGCTTCACCTACATGACCATTTAAGTCCCCTCCCAAAATCACTATCTCATCATCCCGCATACCACCCACTACACGTATTAAATCATCCCAAAATCTATCTTTCTCTGATTCATCCAATCCTGCCTGTGGAGCATATGCCGATATAATCACAGCTATCTTTCTTCCCAACAGAATTTTCACAACCAATATCCTATCGCTTACTCTCAAAACATTCATAACATATTCCACCCATTTCTCCGCAACCATCACACCAACACCTCCATATCCGTCTGTCCTCCCCTGCCAAAACAACTTAAAGCAACAGTCCTTCCCAACAATCTTTCTGGCTGATCCACCCCTGTACCGGACTTCCTGCAAACACGCCACGTCCACCCACCTCTTACTGAATGCCTCAACGACTTCCCCTGCTCTTCCCCTCAAACTTCCCACATTCCATGAACCCACCCTCATCCCCATGGGTGATTTACTGTCCTCAGGCTTGCTTTGAAACCTTTTTTGTTTTGTCATCTTCAGTATTAATAAATGGGGACAGACACAGCACAGGTCCCACTCACCGCACAATCCCAGGTCCAGGCAATGGATCTGGGACCCCTAGCCCACCAGCTTACCAGTGGCTGTGGTAGTGGCCTCGGGGCACCCTGCCAGGACAGCTGCAGGGACACCCTCCAAGCGTGTCTTGGCACTGCAACTATCCCGCCATTATACACCCACTGATAGGGCAGCCTCCTGGGACGCTACTCCCAGGTTCGGGCCCCTCTCTATTGGGAGGAAGTGGCAGCCTGGGAACCGCAATGCCCTGTACCCTCTAGCACAGGCCCGAGCCCCATCTCGCCCTGGACCCATGATCTATGCCGGCGGAACCCCCGCGACGCCTCCCCCCAGAAGTCCGCCACTAGGTAGCGGGGGCAAAGTTTTCTGGCCGCATGCCCTTGCTGGCGCCAACCCCTGTAACGTAGTGGGATACGTTGTGTGAAATGTAAAGTGCATGTGGTGTAGTGCATAGATAGTTAGAGGAAATGTTTGGGAGAGTATGCTGGTCTACTCTCCATGTTACTGTCACACTGAAAAGGTCAGCAAAGGGGGATGGTTAGATAGATAGTGAAACAGGAGCTCCAGCTCTCCCTATCACCAGCATTCCCATTCCCCTCGGGAGTACTACCCTGTTCGGCCCGTGCTACGGCCTCCTCCTTCAGTAACGTAGCCTAGCTCTAAGATCAATCGGTGCTGCCAGAACCAACATGTGAATTAACAGTGAATCACTGAACCCAGGCGAGCAGTGAATGTAGTGTCTGCCTACACTAGTATATCTGGATTTCAGTAACGTAGCCTAGCTCTACGATCAATATGGTGCTACAAGAACCAAGGTGTGGATTAACAGTGAAACAGTGAATTAGAGTAAGCGGCCAAACAGTGATGGCAGTGCCCACCTATACACGTGTGACTCGGCCCCCAATGGCACAGCTCCCACCTAAGACCAATAAAGTGCGCTGCCCACACTAAGCACGATATAGACTTCCCACGAAGCGACAGTGATTGGTTTCTCTGCCCACTGCCCCAGTGCTGACTAGTGGTTTCTCTGCCCACTGCCCCCAGTGCTGACTAGTGGTTTCTTTGCCCACTGCCCCCAGTGCTGACTAGTGGTTTCTCTGCCCACTGCCCCAGTGCTGACTAGTGGTTTCTCTGCCCACTGCCCCAGTGCTGACTAGTGGTTTCTCTGCCCACTGCCCCAGTGATGACTAGTGGTTTCTCTGCCCACTGCCCCCAGTGATGACTAGTGGTTTGTCTGCCCCCTGCCCCCAGTGATGACTAGTGGTTTGTCTGCCCACTGCCCCAGTGATGACTAGTGGTTTGTCTGCCCACTGCCCCAGTGCTGACTAGTGGTTTGTCTGCCCCCAGTGCTGACTAGTGGTTTCTCTGCCCACTGCCCCAGTGCTGACTAGTGGTTTGTCTGCCCCCTGCCCCAGTGCTGACTAGTGGTTTGTCTGCCCACTGCCCCCAGTGCTGACTAGTGGTTTCTCTGCCCACTGCCCCCAGTGCTGACTAGTGGTTTCTCTGCCCACTGCCCCCAGTGCTGACTAGTGGTTTCTCTGCCCACTGCCCCCAGTGCTGACTAGTGCACTGTTCACTTTATTCCCAATAGTCCCAATAGTACCCAGTGCTGACTAGTGCACTGTTCACTTTATTCCCAATATTGTCCCAACAGTATCCCGTGCAATACTACTACCCATAATCTCTACATATAACTTATAATTGCCCAGATTCCTGTTCTCGTGACATCTACCTGTTCCACATATACAATGTCAATACACGTGTAAGATTGTTGCAATGAGTTTTTGTGTCCTGCCTCTCTCTTATTTGTCTAAGCTCCGGTCTAGAAAGGGAACCCAGCTACACACTAGGCGTTAGAGAGACTGGAAGCCGACCCTAAAACACACAGCATAACAATAATAATTCATCCATCCATCCATCATCCAATCCTACATTGTCCCATGAGGAATGTAGGAGTCCAGGGCTAGCAAGTTGATCCTGACATTTAAGATGAGAGTGACCAGCTTCACTCATCCCTGAGTGGCATTGCATGAGCAATAAACCCCAACCACCCCTTGGATATAAACCTTCACCGGCTCAATCTGACTGGAGCGCCTTAATTACCCACTAAACCACCAGGCGCCAAAATTTGGCTATATGGTTACCACCCAGCGTAGTAAATGGTTTCCTGGTGTACAAGAAACCATTTGGCTTGTCACTCAGTGTAGAGTCACCCACAGGCAGAAGGAAGAGGAAAGAATGAAGGAAAGAAAGACAGAAGAGGGAGTGTAAAGTCACCCACAGGCAGAAGGAAGAGGAAAGAATGAAGGAAAGAAAGACAGAAGAGGGAGTGTAAAGTCACCCATAGGCAGAAGGACAAGGAAAGAATGAAGGAAAGAAAGACAGAAGAGGGAGTGTAAAGTGACCCACAGGCAGAAGGACAAGGAAAGAATGAAGGAAAGAAAGACAGAAGAGGGAGTGTAAAGTCACCCATAGGCAGAAGGACAAGGAAAGAATGAAGGAAAGACAAAAGGGGATGGAAGGAAACAAGGATGGAGGAGAGGAAAAAGCAGACACCCAAAAGCAGCACTACATCGAGTGAGTGGATGGTGGATGTCCCCACCTACCACCAATAATAATAATATACAGTAGAACCTCGGTCCTCGAACACAATCCGTTCTGGAAGGCTGTTCCAGGACCGAATTGGTCGAGGACTGAACTAATTTTCCCCATAAGAAATAATGTAAATCATTTTAATCCGTTCCAAGACCCCAGATGCTTACCTATTTACTGTAAGTTTCAGCACTGGTACCAGTGCTTTCCTTTACGAGGTGACTGTATATTTCTCTTGCCTTTTCACAAATTATATACTCACTAACACTGTCTCCTGCTAACTGTTTCTCATTGATGAAGATAAGCAATAATTTTTCCACTTCTTCAATTATTTTCGGCACTACTTTCCTCTTTTCACTGCCAGTAGCCGTACTGGATGAACTTGCTTTCTTTGGAGCCATTATTAGGGGCTAATACTGCACTGAATCAAGAAAATATGTGAAGCACAGCAGGACAACCACGTTG
Source organism: Coenobita brevimanus (assembly GCF_032717465.1). Classification (NCBI taxonomy): domain Eukaryota; kingdom Metazoa; phylum Arthropoda; class Malacostraca; order Decapoda; family Coenobitidae; genus Coenobita; species Coenobita brevimanus. The sequence goes on from NC_136971.1 coordinate 40,714,372, forward strand.
ACGAACAACAAAGGTGGACGCGTGACTGTCGGTCGGCCAGCTTCCCTTCGTTCAGCTACGTTCAGGTTGGTCGAGGTCCGATATTTTGGTCGACCTCTGGAGCAAAAATTTCTTAACTTTTTTGGTCGAGGTCCAATTTGTTCGACATGTGAGACGTTTGAGGACCGAGGTTCCACTGTATAAGAATAATATAATAATAATAATAATAATAATAATATATAATAATAATATATAATAATAATAATAAAAAAATAATAATAATAATATATAACAATATATGATGATAATAATAATAATAATAATAATAAATAACAACAATAAAAATCTAGGACAAGGCTAGGAGCCACTTACCATCTGGGTAACACAGAAGGCATGTTGGAAGTTGTTAAAAGGGACCTGCTTGTAACAGTGGTGACGCGACACAGAAAATTACACAGCAGTTCCGTCTCTATAACCAACTTGGACGGCAGGCCTAGATCTGTATACCTGTGGAGGTGAGACATTGGTAAGTATTTATCTATCTATCTATCTATCCATGTTTGTCTATCTACCTATCTATCTACATATCTGTCTATCCATGTATGTCTATCTACCTATCTATCTGTCTATCACCTACCTATAGCCAGACGTCTTAATTCCATAAGGGGTGGCCACAATTGGTCCTCCATGTCACCCTGTCCCCTGCTATTTCCCAGCCCTCCCCCCAACTTACACCCCTCTCTCATATACCTCTCTACTCCATCACTCCATCCCATCCTCAGTCTTCCCCTCCCTCCACGTCTCTGACATACACTCTCCTAGTTAGTCTCTCACTCTCCATCCCCCCAACCTACACCTCCCCCTCTCTCATATACCTCTCTACTACATCACTCAATCTCATCCTCAGTCTTCCTCTGCCTCTCTCCCCCCCTCCACCTCATTCACATACTCTCCTAGTTAGTCTCTCACTCTCCATCCCCCCAACCTACACCTCCCCCTCTCACATATACCTCTCTACTCCATCACTCAATCTCATCCCCAGTCTTCCTCTCCCTCTCTCCCCCCTCCACCTCATTCACATACACTCTCCTAGTTAGTCTCTCACTCTGTAAGTTTAGTTCAACCAGAATCAACAGCAATATATAAACACAGTACAGTTCTTGTATACTCTCTCTCTCTCTCTCAGTCCTTCCAATTCAATTTTGTCTCAAACTCACATTTTCTCTCCCTTCCTATCCTCTTCCTTCTTCACCACTCCTCTCTCTCTCTCTCATTTCTTCCAATTTGTTTTCTCTCTTACCTTCCCTTTCCATCCTCTTCCTTCCTGCCTCTCTCTCTCTCTCTCATTCTTTCCAATTAATTTTCTCTCTTCCCATCCTCTTCCTTCCTCACTCCTTCCTGCCTCTCTCTCTGTCATTCCTTCCAATTCATTTTCTCTACCTTTTCCTTCTCATCCTCTTCCTCACTCCTTCCCACCCTCTCTCTCTCTCTCTCTCTCATTCCTTCCAATTCATTTTCTCTCTTCCTTTCCCTTCCCATTCTCTTCCTTCCTCACTCCTTCCTGCCTCTCTCTCTCTCTCTCTCTCTCTCTTTCTCAGCTGTGTTGCAGCATCAGTAACATCTCCGGCTCTTCCCACACCCAACTGTTGACAGAAGGTAGTTGTAGCAGCTCTTGTGTCTGCCTCCACCACAACACCACTGGCCAGAGAGAGAGAAAATTTGAGAGCGGCAAAAATAAAATAAATCATCATCATCATTGTTATCTTCATCATCATCATCATCATCATCATCATCATTATTTCTTCACAATACAATGATGACCAATGCAAATACCACACATTCCACTATCTATCTATCTATTTATCTATCTATTGCCAGACACCTTAATACTGTAAGGAGCAGCCACAAATAAATCGCCTCCACGTCACCTTATCCTCTGTCATTTAGCTGCACTCCCTCCAACTGACATCCCCCTCTCTCATAAATCCCCACTCCAGCCCTCCACCTCATCCTTGGTCTCCCTCTCCTCTCCCCTTCCACAGATAGACAGATAGATGGATAGACAGTTGAAGTCTTTATAAACAATACAATACAAATATGGTGCTAGTCACAAAGAAGTGCTAGCCAAGAAACCAATGACTTTTTCTGCCACTGAGCTACATAAGTATGAAAATCTGGGCCAAGTTAATGTGAAAGGAGTATAGTAAGAGGTGTAAGGTCTGTGTGGTTTATGTCTATCTATCTATCTAGTGCCAGATGCCTTAATCCCATACAGGGTGACCAGAAACAAATCGCCTCCACGTCGTCCTCTCCCTCGCCATTTCACTGCCCTGCTTCCAGCTCACACCCCCCTCTCTCATATACCTCTCCACTCCATCCCTCCATCTCATCCTTGGCCTCCCCTCCCTCTCCCCCCCTCCATCTCACTCACATACACTCTCCTCATCAGTCTCTCACTCTCCATCCTCTACACATGGCCAAACCACCTCAGTGTGTTTCTCCTAACACTTCCTATCACACCCACCATATCTGCCTAAACCTGGACACGACTGCCACCACCTCCTGCTTTGCCGTTCTCTGACAGTGTACGTGCTTCCAGTAGGGGTGTGACTCTCCCCTTCCTCCCACTCCATCTCCCAAACCCTCCTTGTAGAACCCTGGGGATGTAAAATTGGCGTAAGATCGGTGTGAGATTTAAAGCTGTCAGGGTGAGATTTGCATAAGATCTAAACTGTCTCAACGCTAGGGATGTAAAATTGGCGTAAGAACCTGCTGGCGTAAGATTGGTATGAGATTTTAACCTGTTGAGGTAAGATTTGCATACGATCTAAACTATCTACAGTATTCTATCTACATCCAGACACATAATCCTGTGAGAGGTGGCTGTATGTCTTTAAGATGATTGTTTTACGGGGAGGGGCACTAACCCTCCGCCAACCCACTTGCTGACATGTAGGGAACACGCATGGGTTGCTTATATGGTTACCACCCAGCATTGTAAATGGTTTCTTGGCTTACAGGAAACCAATAGGCTTGTCACTCAGTGTAAAGCCACCTGTAAAGGAAAGAAAGTAATAAAAAAGTGACAGGAAAGATGGGAGAAATAGGAAGAGAGGAGGGCAGGCACAGAAAAAGAATGATAAAGGTGAAGGAAGAGGTAGGCAGCACTACATCAAGTGTATGGATGATGGTGAGAAATAGGAAGATGGGAAGATAGACATGAAAAAGAATGATAAATGTGAAGGAAGAAGTAGGCAGAACTACATCAAATGAGTGGATGATGATGAGAAATAGGAAGATGGGAGGACAGACATAGAAAAAGAATGATACTCGTAAATGTGAAGGAAGAAGTAGGCAGCACTATATCAAATGAGTGGATGATGGTGAGAAACAGGAAGATGGGAGGACAGACATGAAAAAGAATGATAAATGTGAAGGAAGAAGTAGGCAGCACTACATCAAATGAGTGGATGATAGTCACCACCATCTATCACATAAACCTGTGGCATAATAGCAGCGTAAGATCAAAGTCTCCATGCGTAAAATCTGCGTAAGACGGGGGATGTGTGGACTAACAAACTAAGATTAAGAAGAATGGCATCAGATCACTTTTTTTTTTTTTTTTTTTAAATAACAGAACGGAGGAAGGAAAAACAAATGGAGAAAAGAAATAATCCATACACCAGATTACTGGTGTCCTCTGTTCATAAAATATCTGTAACAGTTAGACTTGAACAGTTGTAGGTTGAAATTTGGAGGAAAACAACTCTGGGGAAGCGAGTTCCAGAGAGATGCAGTTCGGGGAATGAAAGAATTCTGATAGGCAGAAGTTCTGCAATGTGGTTGAGTGACATTCCAGTCATGAGCGCTACCAGATGCCCGTGTAGCACGGGGGAAGGCATGGAGAGGTGGCACCATGGACCCAACTTCGTCTGAGCATTTGCCAAAAAAATATCTGTAAAATAATGCAAGGGAGGCAACATTCCTTCTTACTTGCAGGGGAGGTAGTTTATATGTAATGGCAGGGTTGTTAATGATTCTAACAGCTTTATTCTGAATTTTGTCTAGTTGTCTTAATGCAACCTCTCCACAACCATTCCACAAGGGTGAGCAATATTCAAGCTGAGAGCGCATATGACTCTTATAAATTATAGCTAACTGCTCATCGGCGAAGAAGTTACGGACTCTGTACAATAATCCAAGTTTCTTTGAGGCGGTTTTAGCAAGTGATCTGACATGAGAGGGAGTATTTCTGTCTTAACATGTGTACTTCAGATTATCATGGACTGTATCTTTAGTACATTATTACACAGGACATTTATACATCTTGTCTACCTTAATATTTTTTTATTTCTAGATTTTTTTTTATGCTAGGAAGAAGGAACCAAAGGCCATGAGCCTGCAATGACTGTTCCTTCCAAGAGAAAAACAAAATACAAGAGAGAGCCAAATTCAAGATCCGATCATTTTGAGATGCCTGGACACACTGCGTCTGAAAGACTGGAGATCATAGGAAGCAGGAAATACAGACAGAGGGAGGCAGTTCCAGAGTTGACCTGTTGCATAAATGAAGGACTGGGAGTAACGGTTAACTCTTGCATTAGAGAGTTGGACAGAAAAGGGATGCGATGAGATGCCTCACACTGGCTGAGAAGAGAGGGGAGGGGAGGGGAGGGGAGGGCAGGAACCACTGAGATATTGGTGTTTATTAGAAGCCTGGAAACACATAAGTATATACTGTGTTGTTGTGACAGGTGTGGGGGTGAGGCAGCTCTCTCTCTCTCTCTCTGGATCATTTACCCAAGCAATCTATCCACCTATCAAATGTTACATTAGTGTACCTGCACATGCCACCCTATGTACCTACCTACCTACCTACCTACCTACCACCCTACCTACCTACCTACCTACCTACCACCCTACCTACCTACCACCCTACCTACCTACCACCCTACCTACCTATTTATCTATATAATTCATCTATCTATCCATCTATCTACAGTACTCACCCAGCCACAACAGATGTTCCGCGGTTGCCAGTTTACTTTAATGCGTCAACGGCTCTTGGCAGTTCTTCAACCACAGGCAGCAAATCAGCCCTAAGGTGGGGAGGGGGAGACCGAGGATGAGTGGAGCATCACAAATGCAACATATTCAGGTGGGTGTGAAGAGAGGGTGGAGAATGAGAGACTGACTAGGAGAGTGGGTGTGAGTGAAATGGAGAGGAGGGAGGGAAATGGGGAGGTGGAGGCTGAGAATGAGTGGAGCAACACCTCACATAATCTGAAATAATAATAATGATAATAATAATAATAATAAATAATAATAATAATAATAAAAATAATAATGATAATAATAATAAGAATGATAATAATTATCTAATCTATCTATCGCCAGATGCCTTATTCCCTTACGGGGTCGCCACAAACAAATCGCCTCCACGTCACCCTGTCCCCCGTCATTTCACTGCCCTGCTCCCAGCTCACACCCCCCTCCCTCATATACCTCCCCACTCCATCCCTCCATCTCATCCTTGGCCTCCCCCTCCCTCTCTCCCCCTCCACTTCACTCACATACACTCTCCTCATCAGTCTCTCACCCTCCATCCCCTCCACATGGCCAAACCACATCAGTGTATTTCTCCTAATGCTTCCTATCACATCCATATCCACACCACAACGCTCCTTTACTTGCTCATTTGTCAGCCTGTCTCTCCATGTGACTCCACAGGCTCCTCTCAAGTAACTCATTTCCACTGCTCTCACTCTTGACTTGTGTCCTTCCAGCAACGTCCAAGCTTCATTTCCGTACGTCAGAGTTGGTATCATAATACTGTCATGTAGTAACTTTTTCACTTCCATGCTCACTTCCCTGTTTTTTATCACTGCTTTCAAGGAACCAGCAACCTTTCTTCTTTTCAAGCACTTCACCCTCCAAACCTCCATCCTTACTCATCACGCTACCCAAGTACTTAAACGTACTCACATTTTCCAATTCCTCACCATCCAACCTCGCTGTACATTCACTGACTTCACCTCTCTCAAAGACCATCACTTTACTCTTCCCTACATTCACCTTTAGGTTCTGTTTCTTACACACACTCTCAAACTCATCCACCAAGCCTTGCAGCTCCCCTTCGTCTTCACTCAACAACACAGTATCATCTGCAAACAACAGTACAGGGAGTTTCCAAACACTATCCTCTCTCACCAGGGCCACTCCAACATCCACTATCCTACCTTGTACCTCTTTTATTACCCCATCCATGTACAGATTGAACAACCATGGAGACATGACACATCCCTGTTTCAAACCAACTTTCAAAGAGAAAAATTCACTTAGTTCACCATCCACACGCACTGCAGCCTTAGCACCATCGTACATACTCTTCACAGCATTCAGCAACTTCCCATCTACTCCATATATTCTTAACACTTTCCACAATCCTTGTCTATCCACCCTGTCATATGCTTTCTCCAAATCCATGAAAGCTGCATACAACTTCTTTCCCTTCTCTAGAAACTTTTCCACTAAAGATCTAAGAATGAATATCTGATCTACACAACCTCTTCCCTTCCTAAAGCCTCCCTGTTCTTCTCCAACTAATTTCTCTGTTCTTTCTCTAACTCTGTCAATAAGTATCCTACCATACATTTTCCTATTATACTAAGAAGACAAATGCCCCTATGATTACCACACACTTCTTTTTCCCCTTTTTCTTTGTACAAGGGAATAATTATACCTGACTTCCAATCCTCCGGGACTCTACCTTCCTCCCAGACCAATCTGCACATCTTCCACATCCATTCTACTACTATCT